>NC_056527.1:146565973-146727471 GCF_019175285.1 Sceloporus undulatus | reverse complement strand
GATTTGGCAATCTTCCCGGACCGGCATTGACCTCGGACTGTCTGACTGTGTTTCTGCTCGCTCCTTCCGATTTGGCAATCTTCCCGGACCGGCATTGACCTCGGACTGTCTGACTACGAGTTGTGAGTGGACCATGCCATCAGTCCCCTTTAAGAAATGTTCTGTTTGCGGGGGTAAGATTCCCGGTCAAGACCCCCATTCGGCTTGCCTCCTTTGCTTAGGCGAGACGCATGTTCCTGCGTCCTGTGCCCTGTGCAAATCCTTAACCCCTCAGGCCAGGAAAAATAGGGAGACTAGACTAAAGGCCGCTATCTATACGAAGGTCTTCACCGCGGGCGCTATGTCTTCCCTACCGGTTCCCTCCACGGCCGCAAACCCGTTGCCGACTTTGCCTGAGACTCCGGCCCAACTTACTCCCGCCGAACCTGATACAGTTGGGGATGTCGCTCCCACCTCATCCTCCGCTCCTCGAGCTTCCATGGATGCTCCGGTCACCGAGGCCCCGCTGGAAGGCGCACCTCGATCCTCTAAGAAGGATAAACAGGAGAAGCGCAAAAAGAGCTCAAAGGAGGGCCGCGCTTCAGACAAGGATTCGAGCTCCCATAAGGGTTCTGCCTCGAAATCCTCTGTCCCTCAGGCCTCTACCGCCAAGGCCTTAAAGTCTCCAGACCCGGCCAAGGCCCAGGCCACCGTGCCATTGGCGCCTTCGGCTTCAAAGAAGTCCCGTGTGAGGTCCCCGGACGGAGGACACTCGGCCGCTAAGCGCCATCGTTCTGAAAAACGGGATACAGACGGGCCCAGGCATAAGGAGACCCCCCGGGAGCTGTCGGATGCCAGTCGGAGGCCTTCAGATCCCCGCTCCGCGGCCAGAGCCCTCGGGACCCCCGAGACCGTCGACACCCGTCCCGGGCGCCGAACCACTTCTCCATCTGGATCTCGGCCCCTCTCGTCGTTCCGTCACGCTCCGGAGGACGTTATTGTCGACCTTTCTGAGCCGGCGTCACCTGCCAGCCCGAGGGAAGACAGGAGATCCCCCACCCCGATGCCCGCGCCGATCGTCCATCAGGCCTTAGTGCATCGTGCCGCTTCTCCTTCTCCTCCGCGCCCCTCGGAGGCCGACTATTTCTACGATGAGGTGACGGACACCTACTACATGGCTGTCCCTCGCGACTCCATTAAGTCCCACTTCAGGCCACCTGCTGAGAGACCTAGACCACGTGCATCCTCTAGGCCCTCCCGCGCGCCTAGCCGCACTTCGGCAGCCACCGATCTGGAGGTCGTTGATCTCGAGTCAAGACAGGAGACATCCTCTCAGGTTCGCTACCAACCCGGAGACGACTCGGACGCCTCTTCTGATGACAACTATCGGCCGTCCAACCAAGAATTCGCCCAACCGGGTGCAGTCTCCCCCTCGGACGACGTACGCACTTTTGCCGAACATGTAATTAAGATGGGCAACGCTCTTGATATTCAATTCGCCCAGACGGAAGATGAGGCCTCTGACCCGATTGAGAGGAGGATTCATGGCAAGCTTCCTACTCCACCCGCCATTCCTCTGCTCCCCTCATTGGAAAAATTGGCCAGACGTTCGTGGGCAGCCCCAGCATCGACAGCTGCTAGTAACAGGAAGATCGAATCCCTGTACAGGGTGGCTCCGCGTCCAACATGGCTGCTTGAGCATCCGCGCCAGAACTCGGCCATCGTGGAGGGTTCCCAGCGCGCCTCCACTCCTAAGGCTTCCTTGATGCCGTCGGATAGAGAGGCTAAGAAAATCGATGCCCTCGCTAAGAAGGCCTACTTCTCTTCGGCCCTCGGAATGAGAGTAGCCAATTACAACGCGTGTATGGGCGCATACATTCAATGGCTCATGGAGAAGATCTCCCCTCTCATTCCGGACCTTCCTGACGACTCCCAAGGCATCCTCTCCGAGGTCCGGGACGAGGCTCATTCAATCGGCAGCTGGATCATTACATCGGCAAGACATTCCACGGACTGTGCCGCGAAATCCATGTCAGCTGCCATCGCCTTGCGGAGACATGCATGGTTGAGGTCCTCCGACTTGAACCAGAATGCCCGCTCCACGATCGAGGACATGTCCTTTGATGAAGACGGCCTCTTCCACCGCGAAACGGATGAGAAATTAAACTTCAAGTATAGGATGAGGACCGCGGCAAAGAAACACGGTATGTCGTCCTCTCCTCAGGCTTCTTCCCGTAAGCGCTTCACAGGCATCCGCCAGTGGTATGGACAGGGCCAGAGGCCCTACCAGCAAGACCGCCCGTTCCAGCGCCAGGACCAGTCCAGACAGCGCTATCCCTCCCAATCCTCTTCTTCTTCGGGACGTCGTTCTGGCTCCAAGTACAAAAAAGGCTACAGGAGACAGGATCCCGAACAGAACAAGAAGAGGAACTGAGGGGACGCCGCGTACTCCGTCACCCCCTCTTCTCCTGTCTTCTTAGATAGACTGAGGCCATTTTCCACCATCTGGGCCTCTATTTCCACCGATTCTTGGGCCCTTACCATCGTCCGTAGGGGTTATGCCCTTGAATTCGAAGAACTCCCACCAACCGGAGTTTTCCTTTCCACCCTCCCCTCGGACACCCTTCTCGACGAAGTACGCACCCTCTTGGCAAAAGGCGCTATCTCACCGATAGACGCAGCAGACTTTCCCAGATGTTTCTTCTCTCGCTATTTTACAGTCCCCAAGGCCGATGGGGGCATCAGACCCATATTAGACTTAAGAGCCCTGAACGCCTATCTCTCTTATAGACGCTTCCGTATGGTAACGCTTGCCTCTATCTTACCTTTATTGTACCAGGGCCTGTGGTTTGCGACTATCGACCTAAAGGACGCCTACTTCCACGTCAGCATCCGCGAGAGCCACCGCAGATTCTTGGCCTTTGCCGTCGGGAACGCCGCCTACAACTACAACGTCCTCCCTTTCGGTCTCTCCACAGCCCCTCGAGTTTTCACCAAATGCATGGCACCTGTAGTATCCCACCTACATCGCCGGGGCATCAGAGTCTTCCCGTACCTGGACGACTGGCTGCTGGTGGCGCCATCGGACCAAGAACTCAGCCGTCACATTGTCGAAACCTTAGGGCTCCTACGAAGTCTGGGACTGGTCGTAAACCTCCAAAAGTCTCAACTACTGCCTTCCAGGCGCATAAGGTTCGTCGGCTCGATCCTCGACTCGAACACCTGTGTCGCATCCTTGCCCTCCGACCGTTTTCTAGCTCTCGCCCGATCCATTCAAAAATGTGTCGGCCGAAGAAGACTAGTTGCAAGGGACATCCAGGTAGCCCTAGGGCATATGGCGTCAACAACCTTCGTAACACCGTGGGCAAGACTCCGATCCCGACCCCTTCAGTCCTGGTTTCTTTCTGTCTTCGACCCAGAGACAGACCACCCGTCACGTCATCTCACGATCCCAAGATCGGTCGCTCGCTCCCTCCGCTGGTGGCTCGACTCCCGGAACGTTTGCGCCGGCATGCCCTTTTCTCAACCCCAGCCCGAGGTTGTGCTGACCACCGACGCATCAGAGGACGGATGGGGAGCCCACACCACGAACTTGTGGGCCAAAGGCCAGTGGTCCCAGGACGAAAAGAGGCTGCACATCAATGCTCTGGAGCTGCTGGCTGTACAGAAGGCTCTAAGGGTCTTCGAATCCTCCCTATCCGACAAGGTTGTTCAGCTCAGGACGGACAACACCACCGTCATGTATTACCTGAACAAACAGGGAGGCACCAGATCTCGGATACTGCTCGACATCACACTCGAGGTCTGGGACTGGTGCATAGACCGGAACATCCTACTCCAAGCAGTGCATCTGCCGGGTATCGAGAACGACCTGGCGGACCTTCTCAGCAGGTCTCCGTCCCAATGCCACGAGTGGAGACTCCACCCCGACACGGTGCTCGACCTTTTCGATCGGTGGGGAACCCCACAAATAGACTTGTTCGCGACTGTCCACAACACCCATTGTCCCCAGTTCTGCTCCCGAACGCCGAACGAACATTCCCTCGGGGACGCGTTCGGGTTCCGCTGGTCGGGGGTTATGCTGTACGCGTTCCCCCCCTTCCCGCTGATCACCAGGACAGTCTCCAAAATGACATCGGATGCTACGGATGCCATCCTGATCACTCCGTGGTGGCCGGGACAGCCTTGGTTCCCCTGCCTCCTTCATCTCTCCCGGACCAACTTCCTCCGGATCGAACACAGACCGGATCTCCTCACGGTTCAAGAGGGTCGGGTTCGCCACCCGGATATCGACACCCTTCCTCTGGTAGCGTGGAGGATCCATCCCTAGTACGGCTACCGTCCCCCGTGCGCAGAGTCATCCTGGCTGCCCACAAGCCAGCTACTCAAAGGTCCTATGCTTTGAAATGGAACAGGTTCACAAGGTTTCTAACCAGCAGACAACTGTCTCCATCCCAAGTCACGACACCGGTGGTCCTCGACTTTTTGATGTCTCTGATCGATTCAGGCCTTTCTCTCACCTCCGTCAAGTGCTACTTGTCGGCCATCTGTTCTTCTTTCCAGTTTGACGGCAAGCCTTCCTTTTTCAAGGACCCCTTGGTAAAGAGTTTTCTCAAGGGATGCAGCAACCTCCACCCGCAGGCGTCTCTGCCACCCCCGGCCTGGAGCCTCGATGCGGTGCTACGATCACTACAGTCCAAACCGTTTGAACCCTTGGCCACCACGGACATCAGACTGCTAACTTGGAAAACAGTTTTTCTGGTGGCCATCACCTCTGCCCGCCGTGCGGGCGAGCTCTGTGCCTTGCGCCGAGACCAACCATACCTCAAATTCCACCTGGACAAGGTAGTTCTTAGAACAGACATTACTTTTTTACCCAAGGTTGTCTCTGTGTTCCACATGTGCCAGGACATTGTTCTCCCGACTTTGGCCCCAAACCCGACCACCGATACCGAGCGAGCCCTGCACACCCTGGACGTTCGTAGGGCCCTGGCTTTTTACCTCGATAGGACTAGAGACTCTAGCCGCTCCGAAAGACTGTTCCAGTGCTATTCGGAGTCCAAAAAAGGACTGCCTGTGTCAGCTCAGAGACTCTCCAAGTGGGTTTCTAACACTATTTGTTTATCTTATGAACTCTTGGGTAAACCCTTACCAGCTAGGGCTCGGTCTCACACTACCAGGGCAGTTGCAGCATCTTCTGCCTTTCTGTCAGGTGTGCCCTTAGATGACATCTGCAAGGCTGCAGTGTGGTCACAGCCTATGACCTTCATTAAGCATTACAGGTTGGACACCAGGGCCAGGGGAGATGCAGCCTTTGGGAGGGCTGTCCTGTTGTCTGGTTTGCACTGACTATGGTCTGGGGTGCACATGTTGTTTTTCCTTTGCATCACTTGCAAACAAGATGTTTATCAGACTCCTGGACTCATGATATTATTGGGTTGAATTCACATGATGCTATTGGGTTGAATTCATGAAGTTGTTAGTTGTTTATCTTTACCATTATGGTGATAATAATAACAACACCAATTGGACCACTATTGTGTCTTCTTGCTTTATTGGTATTACAAAAATATTGGAGATAAGGTTAATGTGACACTCCCTCCTCCACTGACCTTAGCTCGCCAGTCTCAACCCATTTGTATGATTCGCAGAGACCACGAAGAAGAAGGACAGGTTGCTTACCTGTAACAGTATTTCTTCGAGTGGTCATCTGCGAATACATACAAATCCCGCCCATCCTCCCCTCAGTGTCCTGCTCTTTATTGGCTCATTCTTATCGCCTACTTGGCGGAAAAATTGCGGAACTGGGGAAAGAGCGGGAAGGCAGGGGCTTTATAAGGGATGGGCGGAGCTACCGCCAAAAAGTTTCAACATGTTGCAAAGAGTACTTTGCCTAGTGATTCCAGAAGTTTCCGAAGGCACTGCGCAGGCGCAGTACAACCCATTTGTATGTATTCGCAGATGACCACTCGAAGAAATACTGTTACAGGTAAGCAACCTGTCCATTTAAAAACAATAATTCCCAACTGGAGAGCAAACATTCCGAGGAGGTCAATTTGGGAAGGCCTGCCGGAAGAGATCCGTTTTTGCTGCCTTTTTAAAAGCCTCCAAAGATATTATAAAGCGTATCTCCTCCGGCAGGTCATTCCAGACTTTTGGAGCGGCAACAGAAAATGTCCTCTGGGAAGTCGATATCAGTCTGGTTTTCTTGGACTGCAAAAGATTCTTCCCAGAGGACCTGAGAGTGCGGGAAGGATTGTATGGGAGGAGGCATTCCCTCAGGTACGCTGGACCCAAGCCATGTAGGGCTTTGTAGGTAATGACCAACACCTTATACTGTGCCCAGAAGCTAATAGGCAGCCAGTGTAGGGATTCTAAAATAGGTGCTATGGAATCAAACTTGGAACTCCCAGTCACCAATCTGGCTGCCATATTTTGGACCAGTTGCAGCTTCCGAACGAGGCATGAGGGTTGCCCCACGTAGAGCGCATTGCAGAAATCGAGACAAGAGGTTACAAGTGAATGTACAACCATTTCTAGGTTTTCCCATTCCAGGAAGGGTCATAGCTGGCGAATCAGCCGGAGCTGATAACAGGCGCTCCTGGCTGTCGCATCCACCTGAGATGACAGCTGAAGCGACGAGTCCAGGAGCACCCCCAAGCTATGAACACAGTCCTTTAGGGAAAGTGTGACCCCTTCCAGAACTGGAGAGCTTATCACCATTCCTGGATTAGGATTGCCTATAGCGAGTACCTCCATTTTATTTGGATTCAGTTTAAGTCTATTTTCCCTCATCCAATCCATTAATGACCTCAGACATTCATTCAGAGGGGAGATGCCATCCTTGGTCACCAAAGTGGTCCGAGACATGGAGAAGCAAATTTGTGTGTCATCAGCATACTGATAACACCCCGCCCCATGTCTCCGGATGATCTCACCCAGCGGCTTCATATAAATGTTAAATAGACAGTATCACACCTTGAGGGATACCTGATTTGAGCTCCCTCTTGGCTAAACAACTGTCCCCAAGCGACACTATCTGGAACCTACCCGAGAGATAGGACTAGAACCACTGCAGAGCAGTGCCTCCGATTCCTAACCCCCTCAAGCGTTCCAGAAGGATACCGTGGTTGATGGTATTGAAGGCTGCTGAGAGGTCCAAGAACACCAACAGGGCCACACTTGTCCTGTCGATACACAGACGGAGATCATTGACCAAGGTGACCATGGCGGTCTCGACTCCGCATCTCGACCTGAAGCCAGTTTGAAATGGATCAAGATAATTGGTGTCATCCAAGACTGTTTGGAGTTGGTTGGCAACTGCCCTCTCGATCACCTTGCCCAAAAAAGGAAGAAGAGATACCGGCCGATAGTTAGATTTCTCCAGGGGATCAAGGGAAGGCTTTTTAAGAATAGGTTTAACCACAGCCAGTTTTAAACTGGCTGGAAAACTGCCTTACCTGAGGGAGGCATTAATTATAGTTCTTAACAAATTCATAGTTGCCTCCTCTCCCTGGATGGCCAGCCATGAAGGGCATGGGTCAAGAGGGCAGGTGGTCTTTTTGACCTTAGCAAGCAGCTTGTCTTCGTCATCAGTACTCAAAGACTGAAACTGATCCAAATTAATCTCATTAAGAGTCGCTGGACACCTCTCTAGACGTTTCTGTATTAATGCTGGAGTCTAAGTCGGCCCTTATCCGAGAGATTTTATCTGCGAAGTAGTCGTTGAAAATATCACAGGAGGCCTCCGTGGGTTGGAGTAACGGATTCAAGGTGGAAGGAGTCTTGAATTAACTTCCTAACCACCTTGAAAAGCTCTGCCGGGTGAGATTTTGCAGACGCAATAGATGCAGAAAAGAAAGATTTCTTTGCTGCATTTATTGCCATTCGATAGGCTTTAAGTGAAGTCCTATGACGTGTCTTGTCAGATAAGAGTCAAGTCTTTTGCCAGCAGCGCTCTAGTCGTTGTACAGCCTGCTTCATCCTTCTAAGATCTTTAGTATACCAAGGATTTCTATTCGAAGCGGGCTGAAAAGGACACTTGGGAGCGATTGTGTCGATAGCCTTTCTAAGATCGTTGTTCCAGATAGATACCAAGTCTTCAACAGATTCACCGATGTTACCAGCCATTGCACCCTCTAGGGCTTCCTAGAACTTTTTGGGTTCCATTAGCCTTCGAGGGCGGACCATTCTAATAGGTCCAACATCTCTGGGGGGTTATGAATGGTGGCCTTTAGTCCAACCTTAACCAGGAAATGATCCGTCCATGACAAAGGGGAGGTACAAGTTACCTCTGCCCACAGATTTTCCTGTTCCAAACAAAAGACCGCATCGATGGTATGACCAGCGCAGTTCATAGGCCTGGAGACAATCTGGGATAGGCCCATGTTTGTCATGGCCCACATGAACTCCCAAGCTGCCTCTGTAAGACTTGAAGAACTGGACTCAAGGGGGATGTTGACATCACCTACAACAAGAAGCCTGGGAGTTTCCAACACCAGCTCCGTGACCAGTTGGGTCAGCTCAACTAGGCGGTCTGTTAAGCAACGGGGTGGTTGGTATACCAACCTAGACTATCTCTTGCCTTCAGGCAAAGGTACATAGCCTTGATGCGGTTTAATTGTCAGAGAGGTATCCTGTTCAAGATAAAGTTGTTCCTATGGACTATGGACACACCACCCCCTTGCACACTTCCCCTTACCTGCTCACTAATGGCATACTTGTCTGGGAGAGCTTGCACCCATGTAATAACCTGGACCCAAGCTTTTTAGGGCTTTGGGTCAGTGCCAGCCCTTTGAATTGTTCCCAGAAACAGACTGGCACCCATTGGAGCTTTTGCAGCAAAGAAGCTGTGCAATCTCTGTAGCCAGACCTGGTTCGCAATCTGCAGCCATTTGGATCAATTGAAGTTTCCAAATATTCTTCAAAGGAAGCCCCGCTTAAAAAGCACATTCCCGGAAGCCAATCAAGATGTAACAAAGGCATGTGCCACAAGCAGTGCAACCACTTGCCACAGTGTAACACAGAGCGAAAAAGTGGCAAGTAAAAAGGAATGGGACTGATTTCTTTTAGAAAGTGACTTGCCTTGCTCTGGGTAAAAGGCGTCCTGAAAGGAGGAGTCAGGAAGCCTTGCAGCCTTGCTGCCTGCTCTCTGGCACGGATCAGGGCCTTGTGGAAAGAGGGGGAGGGGTCTGATCTTCATGGTCCCACAGATGGTTTTGCCATGAAGCTCTCCTCCTCTTCTCCTTCCCAGCAGCAGCGGCGGCGGCTGCAGCAGCAAGAATAGCGGCAGGCAATGATGGATGGTGTTTTCATTCTGCTGCTCCAAAGGGTCACGGAGGGCCTTCCCAGCCCATGACAGCCACAGAGAGAAATGTTAGCTCTGAAAGGAAATTTATTTCATAGCTGGAGGGGAAGTTTGCCTGCCCTGAATGGATTCCTCTTGCTTGGTTGGTGGGTCACTGTGTAAAAATGCCTCCTCTGGAAGAGGCTGCTGTGGTTCTTGCCAAGAAGGCATTGGGAAGTGTCGGTTTTGTGTGTCTGAATGGAGACCCAGTCCTGGCTTTTGGACACCCAGCAAACTGCAGGATTCCCCCTTCCCCCTTGCAATGCTTTCTGTAAGTTATTGTGAAATAGAAACAATCCCCCAAATGTATCTGTTTTTGCAATCTTAACTCAATTGTGTGTTAAACCAATTTTTGTAATCTTTGATTAGGGACTTATTTTTAACTCAGATATTTTTCTGGTGATGGGCTGGTTCATACAAATTGCTAGGATACTGTTTTGTGTAAGTATATCTGCATCTGTGTATTGATGTCCTCTTTCAAACCACCACCCAGTTCCTTCTAGAAACAGAGCAGAGGAGCCTTTGCTCCGTGGGAGAATAAGCACACATTGGCAGTCTCTGGGAAAATGCATGTCCCTCTCCTCTCTGTCCATCTTCCTCTTGCTGTTTGTGTGCCCTCCGGTTTGCAGGGCCACCACGTTACCTGCACTGGGTGACTTGGGCTCAGGAGGGAAGGAGGGCTCTGGCGCTGGCCGAGACCAAAAGAGGACTCTCCCACCCCTTCACACTCTGCCACCAAGGACCAGTTAGCCTCTGATGGTCTAACATCTAGTGGCAATGAGTTCCCCAGGTTAATTGTGTATTCTGTAAAGAGAAGCTCTTCTTTTTATCTGTTCCACTATTCAGTGTCACTGTATGGAAGTCTCCCCTTTATGGGAATCTCATGGGAGCTTTCTCCTGCCCTTTCCATGGCTAGGCCCTACTCTGTTCTGCCTGGGCTGCCTCTCTGGCTGCCCTGATGCCTCTGGTGCCAAGACTGACCTGCCTTGCAGTGCGGCCCTCTCCCCCTCCAGTCCCAAAGAAGTCCCCCCCCCAACTCCATTTAAGTGATTGTTGTCTGAGAGGTGAGTTTAGGGACCCTGGTCTCATCTTACAAAGCCTAAGGCCCCTCAGCTCTGCTCTGCGCAACAAAAGGGAGGAAGGGGCTCTGAGCTGGGAGGCAGGAAGGCCCTGGAGCCAGGAAGACACACTTGTGTGGAGGGGTGTGTGCATGCGCACAGGCAAATCAAGGGGAAACCCTTAGCTTAGCAAAGACTCCCCCTCATGACTGTTAGGGAGAACACTGTTAGGTTCCCCTCATTACTGTTACCGTCCACTCAAAGTGCCTTCGTCCAGATTGCAAAGCAAGAGGACACTGCTTTCCATATCAGTCTGGCCCAGTTTGGACATGGTGCCAAACTATGGTCTGACCAGTGTAGAAAGCCATGGAAACTGAAAAATAACAGATAGAAAATGTGGGGCTCATTTTATGTTTTTTGTTGTTGTGTGCCTTCAAGTAATTTCTGACTTATGGCAACCGTAAGGGGAACCCATCGCAGGGTTTTCTTGGCAAGATTTCCTCTGAGGGGATCTGCCTTTGCCTTCCTCTGAGAAGAAGGCTGAGAGAGTGTGACTTGCCCAAGGACACCCAGTCGGTTTCCATGGCCAAGCAGGGATTTGAATGCCGGTGTCCAGAGTCATAGTCCAATGCTCAAACCACTATACCATGCTGGCTCTCCCTCTCATTTATGTATTTTGCACTTGTATAGCTCCCTCCTTCCTCCAAGAAGGTGAAGCATTGTGGGCTTGTAATCACAACAGCCTTATGAGGTAGCTTGGTAGGAGAGGAGCAGGAGCAACTCCAAAATCTCTCCGTTGGCATTTAATGGTTGAATGGGAAGCCTGGCTCTTCGGCTTCCTGGTCCTGATCCTGATCTGCCCCAGATAAAGCCCACGGCTGGCATAGTGGATTCTTCCCCCAAGATGATTTTGGGTGATTTAGATGGCCCAGACTGGCCTTAATACTTGAACAGTTGAAGCAGATCCCATCTGATCTTGGAAGCTCAGCAAGGTCTGCCCTGACTAGTCCTTGGGTGGGAGACCTCCGAGGAATAGCAAGTGCTGGAGAAGGACATGGGCAAACTACCTCTGAGGCTCCCTTGCCTAAGAAAGCCCTGTGAAACCCATGGGATGGAAGAGGCCTGGGCATGATGAGCACAGACACAGCCACACACTCAGAGAGAAGGTCCAGCCAGGCTTGGGCCTCTGGGTGGCCTCTGCTCTCCTCCCTCCCCCCATCGGACGGATGGACTGGCCGGCCAGGACCCTTTCCAGCTGCTGGCCAGTGTGGAGAGTGGGAAGGGGGCAGTGATGTTTTTACTGCTGTTGCTGCTTTGGGGGTGGGTTGGGGGCGAGGTGGTCTCTCTCCAGAGGCCCCTTGGAGGGGCAGAACAAAGCCCCACACACCCAAAAAGTGGGGAGGGGGGACTGGCCTCTTTTTAGATTTGAAAAGATAAGCAGCAAGGCAGGCGGGTGCTGGGTTCTCCCATCTGGCTCCCAGCAAACTGGAACTTGATGCCTGGCAAGATTCCTTTCCTCCAAACTTAGGTCACTTGGCTGTTGTTTTAAAAAAATAATGAAAGAACCACAACACTTGGGATTTCTATAGCATAGCCCCACGAACTGTGTGACCTCCTAAAACTGAGAACAGAAGCAGGTTGAGGCTTCTCTGGTGCTTTGCAAAGGGACAACTTGCGAGGAGTAATTTTCTTTTCAAAAGTCCTCATTGCAATCCTGAGATCAAGGGGCAGGGAGAAAACTGGCAGGGTATACATGGAGCAACAGCAGCAGCAGCAATTCTTGGGGTTGTTGTGGTTGTTTTTATTCTGGTGGAGTTTTGGACTGTCGGTGATTGAGAATCTCTCCCAGAATCTAGAAATTGGTAGGATATCACCAGATAATGTGTTCTGGTCCAAATAACAATTGTTTCTGATAGTTTTTTGTGAGGTTTTTTTTGGGCTATGAGGCTGTCTGTGTTCTAGAAGAGTTTATTCCTGACAATTCACAAGAAGTTGTGGCCGGCATCTTTAGAGAAGATATTTTTACTTTTTCTAAAAAATGAAACTTTTAAAAATAATTTCTGATGGTGATTTCATTCAGGTGCTTTGTCAGTTAATTCAGAATTGCTTCTAGAGCATCTCTCACTTGCTGGAACCAGCCTTGTTTTCTTTGTTGCATTCACAACTGCTCACAGTTGTTTTATTGTAGTAGTTGTTGTTGCTGTTGTTGTCATTTGCTGTTGCAGTTGCTCCTGTTAGGAAGAGAAAGGCAAGGGGCATTTCTTGCTGGAGAAGGAGATTGTGGCCCTTAGAGAAGGGGAGCTGAGGGGGGTCTTCAGAGGACCCCTTGGAGGGGGGCGAGATGCCCCTGCTTTCTGTGTGCATTTTAAAGCCCCCCCTGGCATTGGGGGGGGGGTTCCTGAGGATCAGGAAATGGCTTCCTCCTCCTCTTCCTCCTCCAGCCTTTTTAGTTTCTATCCCCCTTGAACCCAAACCGTATTTGCTTATTCTCCTAATGGGTTTCTGGTGTATTTACATTGCTGGGCTTTAGGCGTGCATTTCTGCGGGTCGGGTTTCCCTCTGTGGGCCGTTCCCACCCTTCCCCCGGCCAGTTCCCCGCATGGCCCTCTCTGTTGCCGGGAGCTGCCTTTGCCGAGGCCGGCACCAGTGTCAAAGGCCACGACCTGGGTGTCAAAGCGCCCGGCTATTCCTGCCGGCCTCCTCTTTGGCTTGAAGGATGATCTGGAGTTTATTGTGTTGGAGGGCTGGTAGGGGGGCAAGGAGGCCGCAATGGGGAGGGAAGGAAGGGAAGGGGCCCTTGGGCGGCAGAGCCCCCATCCATCCATGCCTGGCAGAGCCTCTGGGGCTGAGGCCAGTCACTCTCTCCCCAAAGATGGGGGAAACTGGGGGACCACATTTGCAAAAGCAAAAGTGCCACATCCCAGCAAAGTTAGCCCAGAAATCCTTCCCTGGCTGGAAATCCAAGAGGCCTCTTGGCAGGAGGAGGCCCCAACCTCAGCCTGCCTATGCCCAGAAATGTATTTGTTGGGTGATTTGTAATTTTTTAATATATTATATATATAATATCAGATATGAGACCATGGTCTGTGATGGGGTTTTAATGTGTGTTTCCACTTTAATAAATAAATAAATGGAAATCTGGTTTTGTTTGCAAGAGCTTTTAAACAACCACAACCGAGGGGCGGGGGGGGGGGGGGGAATGGTCCCTCTTCATCATCCGGCCATCTCCTCCCTTTGCTCTGCCAGGCCTTTATCAGTCACGAATTGGGGGCTGGAGTGGGGGAAGGCTCTCCGCCATTCGGAGAGAAGAAGAGAAAAGCCAGTGGTGGCCTGACTTCGGATTCCTTCTTAATTTTATCTAGCCCTGACCTGTTGGCTCATCCTGGCCTCCTTGGGAGGCTCACAGCAGCTGAAAGAAACAATGGGGGGATTTGGGGGTTGGATGGGATAGGATGGGCATGGATGCACAAGGGGTCTGCAAAGAACAGCCCCCAAATGGATGCCCCTTGTTGTGCCCCAACCCTGCTTTACAGCCGTATCTCTGTGTACATGTGTTTGATGTGCAAACACATGCACAAACACACTTGTGTGCCATTCTCCACGTAGCTCTTTCCAACATTCTCTTGCTTTATTTAGAAACCGTGCAAATTGAATTCTGGACCCTTCCACCCCAAGTGCCACTTTCCAAACACAAAAGAATGACTTGGCAGAGAAGGAAAGATGGTGAATTGAGGGAAATTTCTGGGGGGGGGGGGGAAATGTGGTGGTTGTGCAGAGTTTTAAGACACTGGAAATTTTGTCCAACTGTGGTCATCCAGGTTGCTAGAAGAAATATGCCATCTTTGAACAGCAAGAACAGCAACAAAAACCTGGTGATTTGCTTCTGCTAGACATATTTAGGGTACCCGCCTTGTTTTCCTGAAAGAGCCTTTAGTGTGTCAGGCAGAGTTTCCCCAGGACAGAAATGCCAAGGGGCAGGAAAGCTGCATCTGTTGCATCTCCTCTTCTCAAACAGTGGTTCAGAGGTAGTTGATGCAGAGCTTGGAGACAGCCCCTCCTTCCATAACTCTCATCTTTCGGCCCATGAGGGAGAGAACAGGCTGGCCCAGCGTCATCAGGGGCTAACCTGAAGAAGATGAGCCCTCCCTCCGATCCATCTGCCTTGGTCCAGGCCTCAGAGGGAGGGAAGAATGCTGGACCTGATCCCCTCCTCCCCTCACCATTCCCTTCTCCTTTTGTGTAGTGTCTTTTAGATTGTAAGCCTGAGGGCAGGGAACCGTCTGTTATCCCCTCTGTTGTAAACCGCTTGGATTCCCAGTGATTGGGCGGTATATAAATAAAACCTATTATTATTATTATTATTATTATTATTATTATTATTATTATTATTATTATTTTCTTGGACTGCAGCTCCAAGGATCTGAAAAAGACACTCAGTTTCCCAGACTCTGAGGATGCTCCACTCAGGTCTGGGGGGCTGTCCCTCCATGTTGCCGTTTGCTGGGGGGGGGGAGAGGGAGAAGCCCCCCACCCAGTCAGCCGAGCCGATCGGAGAGATGGGCATGGGAGGCTGGGGGGGTACACTGTTGTCATCAAGCTGAGCCTTTTTGGGGCCACCTGGGCTGCTCCCTGCAGCTCTGAGAGCTGGAACAACGGTGGGCTTTTTTGGGAAGGAGGGAGGGAGGGGGGTCTCATTGCTGCCCTCCCCCAGCACCCAGAGATATCTGGACCGTTTCCTGCCCCCCTCCTTTCCTTGTGGGCTCCAGGCGGGAAGGGTTTGGCCAGGGCCTGTGGCCTCCGCGAAAGGGCTCCAGCACCACCCCACGTCCTGAGGCAGGAGGACCACCAGCCAGGCCATGACTGTCCAGTTCGCCTCTCAGGATGCTCTGAGATCAAAGGATGCTGCTGGAGGGGGATGGAAGGGCAGGCAAAAAAGTGTGTGAATTGGAGGAGATGCCCTTCGGGAAGCAAGGGGCTTCCCAGGGAGGAGGAAGGTCTTTCCACCCTGCCACACAGTTTAGATCTTAGCAGGAGTGCCTTCAGTAGAGCTGATATTTTGTGAAACACATCATACCAGAGCTGTAGGGACCCAAAGAATCAAAAGAATCTCCCTCTCTTCCTTTTTTACTTCCTTCCTTCCTTTGTGCCTGTCTGGATGTGGTTTAAAAAAAAAATCTGCCCTTTTTGCTCCAAAGATCTCTGTGTACAGTTCTCCCAGAGTCCTGTGTGCAGCCTCATTTCACAGACAAAACCTCCTTCTCTCTGCAGATCCCCGAAGGAAGTACCACGTGCGCCTGCTGGCCTACAACAACATGGAGGAAGGATACCAGGCGGATCAGACCGTCAGCACCCCGGGATGCGTCTGTGAGTCTGCCGCATTTTTTGGCTTTTTCAGAAGAATTGTGTGGATATTGCAACTTTGGTGCCTGTGTAAAAAGCAGGACTTTGCATGGCCAGGCATGATGCATGTTTGTCTATGAAGAGTGACCGGTCTGCATTTATTTCTCAGGAAACAGAAAGGTTCCCAGAGTGGGCTGCAAAACTGCATAACAAGGCAGCCCCTGCTCTTTGTTTAGGAACTGAAACACCGCATGAAAGGAAAAGAGCAGGCCTGGGATAGCAGTACTCAGCTGGGTTGCCCGTTGCTGTCACTGAGTGGAGACTTGCTTGCTCTGTGGGGTTCTTCGGTGGCCAAGATTTTTGTGGCACCCAAAGTCTCCCCACCAGATCCACCCTGGTGCCCTACCAACCTGCCTGTCCTTCTCTCTCTCGACAGCCGTCCGGGACCGCATGGTGCCCCCGCCGCCCCCTCCTCACCACCTCTATGCCAAGGCCAACTCATCCTCTTCCATCTACCTGCACTGGGGGAGGCCCGCCTTCACATCAGCCCAAGTCGTCAACTACACCCTCCGCTGCAACCCGGTGGGCTTGCAGAACGCCTCCCTGGTCCTCTACCTCCAGACGTACGTAGAGGTCCATCCTGAGAATGGACATCCTCAACCCTCAACCCCTCCGCTTCTGCTCCATGTTAGCATCACAGTTTACAGCTCTCACTGGGCTGCCTCCGTCTCTTTGTTCTGCTCTTCACCTTCAGATCTGGCAGCCCTCTACAAACACATTCACAAAGGCAGATGCTGCAGATCCAAAGAGAGATTCTGAGGTGTCCTCCTAGGCCAGGGGTAGGCAACCTTTTTGAGCCGGGGGCCGGGTTGCTGTCCCTCAGACAACTGGGGGTCCGAAGCAAAAAAATAAATACTGTAATTAAATAATTTTTTTTTAAAAATTAAATATATAAATAAACCAGGACAAATGTAGGACAAAATTTTCAAATGGAAGACACTTCTTTTTAAAAAAAATGGAGGTCACGCGAAAAAATTTGCTGATTTTTAAAAAAATGTTAATATAAATGCATGTTTCTGAGGCTTCTATAGACAATTACCCCCCAAAGCCCCCGGCAGCAATCGGTGGCAGGACTGGGCTGGGGCCGGTCCCAAGGCCTTGCCGGGCCGCAGGTTGCCTACACCTGTCCTAGGCCATCTCTGCTCCTTGACGGTCCATACTCAGCACAGAAATCCCTGGCTGATTTGGCGGCAGCCTTAACTTTCTCTCTGTGCCCTTCTATGTTACTTACCTGGAAGGTTCATCAGACACATAGATTTCGGGAGATTGGATATGGTCAGAAACCTTACCTAACCTCCTCAGGTATAATGTGTGGCTTGTGGGATTGATCGGGGGGGGGGGGGGGCTCATCCACTATAGTGGTGCTGAGTGACTACTCACGTCTGGCTGTCCATTTCTCTCTCTCTCTCTCTCTCTCTCTCTCTCTCTTGTTTACATTTCTCTGGTTTTCAGGTCCGAAACTCACCTGTTGGTCCAGGGACTGGAGCCAAGCACCAAGTATGAGTTTGCTGTCCGGCTGCATGTGGACCAGCTGTCCAGCCCATGGAGCCCCGTGGTTTTTCAGGCCACGCTGCCGGAAGGTGAGGACTGGGGCCTTTTTTGCTTATTGTCAGCTCCCCTTGTTGGCTCTGCCTGTTCAGCTCTGAAGGGAACCCTCTCGGATACATCCTGGCAATGCTCCTCTTCGCATGCTGCTGCCGCACCGTTCCAAAGGATAAAAATAAAAAACAGGGGCCACCTTGTGGTTGGCCATGCTTATTGCTGTCCCCAACTTTAAAAGGGGAATAAAACACCACTAATAACTTGTTAAGCATTTCAGGCTAATTATAACATTTTGGGCAGGCATATTGTGGCATGGAAGGGGTTACCTGGTTGGCATGCTGGAGTTTTGTTTTATTGTCAGGAGTTACGAAGACATTTCCATGTGTGTGTTTGTGCCTGTGTGTGCCTCCATCCCCTAAAACCACCCTGCTTTTGCCTCCACAGCACCCTCAGGTCCCCCGCTGGGGGTGAAGGTGACACTGATAGAGGAGGACACGGCCCTGGTGTCCTGGAAGCCTCCCAGTGGGATTGGGACCGCCGTCTCGCGCTACACCATCCTCTATGCCTCCCGGAAGGCTTGGGTTGCTGGCGAGTGGCAAGTCCTCCACAGGGAAGGTGAGTCAAGCGGTCAGCTGATGGCCTGGCAATTGGAGCGGCGGAGGCTGCCTCCTGGGCTGCGCAGGACCCCGGCCTCATTGGTGCCAATGCAAGCTCATTGCCCATTTTCTGGGCACAGCCCTGAAGACCCCAAAGGCAGACCACCATGACTCCCCGCCTCAGCTTAATCTCCCCTGCACCATGTTCAGCTGGATCTTTCCTTGTCTGCCCTCCTGCCTTGCGGAGGAGAGGAAGGGAGGGTGGGAGAAGGGTTCAAATGCTCCAGGAAGTGGGGAAAGTGTTGGTTCGCCTTAGAAGACTGATGCTCCATCTAGGAAGAAGGAATCAGATTTGCGGACGGTTAGGCTCATTGAATAGGAAGGGATCCCCCCTGGTCTATCTCCTTCTTTCTTTCATTGGAGGAAGACACCATCCAAGCACCCCTCAGGACAGAGGGCCACCCAGCCTCTGCTTAAAAACTGCTTCCAAAGAAGGAGACCCCACCATAATCAGAGGGAGTATTTTCCACTGCTGAAGCCACTGTTTGTATTGAAATGGGGACAGCTGTTAAGATTTCTTTTTTTAGAGGAAAAATCAAGCCTAAATAGAAAGTTTCCATGCTCAACAGTTAAAGCCCTTCAATACCATTTCAGCTACCATGGCTCCATCCTATGGAATCCTGGGATTTATAGTTTCATGAGGTTCTTAGAAGTCTCTACTGGAGAGCTCTCATTCTCTGATTTTCATGTAGCAAAGGGTCCAAGTTGCAAAGGGAACCTCTTTTCTGTTGTCCCCGTTCCGGTGGTTCTTTGGGGGGAACAGAAATGAGACAAATGCCCAGCAGTCAGCAAGGGAACAAGATGTTGGCTGAGTCTCCTGGACCAACAGCAGCCTCCTTTTTTCCTCTCTTCTGCCCAACCTCAACTCACAGGTACGATCACAATGGCTCTGCTGGAGAACCTCTTGGCTGGGAATGTCTACCTGGTTAAAATCGCGGCCTCCAATGAAGTCGGGGTGGGTCCCTTCTCCAGCACGGTGGAACTGGCTGTCCTGCCGAGAGAAGTGCCTGAGTCAAACCAGAGGCCAAAGCGGTTGGACTCTGCCGATGCTGCTGACACAGGTGGGGAGAAACCCTCGGGTGCAAAGGAGGAAGGAAGGAAGTATGGATGATAAAAGGAAAAAGAAAATAAATATCAGGGTGGAGATAGGGATTGAGGAAGGAAGGAGGACTAGATGAATGATAGATGAATGATAAAAGGAAGGAAGGACAAATGGATGGAGGGACCTTTTGCCTTGCCACTGTTTCTTGCTTGGCTGCCAGCTTCTCTCTTTGGGTGGCTTTGTCTTTGATATCATCATTTAGACGAGGTCTTCTCTCTGTCATCCTCCTCTAGGTCCATTGAAGGGCACCTTCTGCCCTTTATGATTTTGGACCCAAGTGCTCTTTCCCTGACTTTGCCCAGGAAGAGAGAGAGATTCTCTGGGCTGCAGCCATGCAAAAAATACAGCAAAACCAGCCGAGGGAAATAGCTTGAAAATCTCCCAGTCTGTCTGGCAAAGGCTTCTCAATGGGAAAAACAGGAAATTATTTTCAAGTGCTCTCAGCAGTATGGCTGGACCTGTGTCATTCCCTGTCTTGTTTCCCGCAGCTTATTCTGGATACTACCAGCTGGATCAGAAGTCGATGACGGGCATCATTGCCGGTGTCTCCATTGCCCTGGCCTGCATCATGATTTGCATCCTCATCCTCATCTATCGCAGCAAAGCCAGGTTGAACTGAGAGGGAAGGGCAGCCCTTGAGCACTTTGGAGGGGCTGCTGATTTTGGGAGGCAGTGGTCCCAGGGAGGAAAGAGGCTGGGGAGGTCAGGCTGAGGGGCAGTGGAAAGCACCTTTGGAACTCAGAACACTGAGGGCACAAATCTCCCAAAACCACTACGCTTCATTCAGTTTACTTTCAGTTCCCAAATTTCTTCCTTTGCAGTAGCTGGAAACTTCAATTGAGCTTTTAGAAACAGAGTGCAGTCATCCAAAGCAAAGGGGCAACAGGCAGAGTGACCACAGGGAACCAAGGAGGATGCCAGAACAACAGATGGAAGAGATGCTCAGACTGTCAATGCTTTCCAGTGTCTCACTCTCTGCCATGCTAGAAATTTGGGGACTGAAGGGGCAGAATTCTTTCTTGGCAGCTACACCTCTGGCACAGGAAATCTGCCTCTCTATGTGTGTGTATATGTGTGTGTGTCTGCCCAAGAAAAGCCTGCATGGGATCTGTGTGTGAACTTGCAGTAGAAATCTGTTGGCTTTTGCATTCCAGGTCTTGATTCTCCAGGATTCTTAGCCAAAACATGCACACAGACACGCAGTCCATCTGTTGTGGTGCAGCTTTTTGCTGGCAGCTCCATTTCAGACTTCGGGGGGGGGGGGGGAATCACTTCTTGGAGTGTCCCCCCTCAACACCAACCACTATGTAGGTTCAAAACTAGCCCTTCACAGAAAAAGGCACAGGAGGGGGGACCTTGACAAGGGATGGTTCCTAGGGAGGTTTGCAAGATTTCAGCATCCCACTGACACCCACACACACACAGCCCTGCAGGCTCATGTCCTGCTTTGTGCCAAACTCCTCCTCTTGAGGAGCCATGGTCATTTTGTGTTCCTTTGCTCCTGGCTGGGCACCTGTCCATCTGTATCTCACTTTATCAGTATCTTAGCACCCCCAAGTCAGTCTTGCATGAAAGGTGCCTCTTCTGGCCCAAGGCTGACCTCTCTTTCGCTCTCTTTTCCTCATGGCACAGGAAAACCTCTCCTCCCAAAAGCATCCCGGAAAGCCCCGACCAGCTCTCCTCCACCAGTGCCTCTTCCGCAGGAGCCCATGAGGCGGGCAAGAATGCCCATGACTTGGCCGAGAACATGGAGTCGCTTCTGCCGAGGAGCAGCTTCCTTGACACCAAGGTACGCGGCCCACTTCTCCTCCCCTCTCGCTGCTCTCTGGTTTTATCTATTGTAGTCGTTTATTAAAATATGTCTCTCCCACCCTCCTTCCCTGCTATCCAGAGATCTCAGGATGGTATACAATAAAACTAACCTGGAAGATTTATAGATGTAAAAATAGAAATGCTTTTTAAAAAGCATAGTAAACTATTCAAAAGGTTAGAGAGGCAGATTAGACTATTTACGGTAAAATTGTTACACCCTGTTCATGCGAGAGGTTGTGTAAAACCCACACTGAACAATTGCATTTTCACTTGGCACCATAATGACATTGGCAACACCACTTGCAAACCCCAGTTTTACAGGTGTGTTTGTTTCAAAACAAATTACTCTCTTTTACTCTGTTCATCAGGCCAAGAATCTCTCAAAGAATCTTGGAAGCTGGGATATATTGGGATGGGTAGTGCCCCCCCACTCACTGGCACCACCTTTCCATGGGGTGGGATTGCATGTGGGGCTAGTGGCTATTCTGGCAGGACCGTGGCTACCAAGAGGGTCTCCGAAGCTGGGATGGCTTTTGCTGAGGGGCTGCACTAAAGGTTCCAGAAATCCATTTAATACGGTGCAGAAACCACTTATTGCCAGGTCAAGAGGGATATATCCGATGAATAAGTGGTCTACAAGAGTATCTTTTGCTTGGTGACCATGGCAAGATATTGGGAAGGCACTAGGAGGCCAACTGGTACTTATAATACTACTACTACCACTACTACTACTACATCATCATCATCCCCACCATCTTGGTTCCACACTATTCCCATGGTTACTGACTGGAGTTTTGGATCATCAGCAATTCAGATTCTGTCTCAGTGTCAAAGTGTAGATTGAATATGAGTAATTGATGGATCAAAACTCCAGTTGGGAACATCTGGGAGACTTTTTGAAACTTATAGTGGTTTGATGATTGATTGATTGATTGATTGATTGATAGATACCCTTCCTTCTTCTCAGGCCAGGACTCAAAGTGGTTTACAAAGGCTAATCTAATCTATTGCGAAATGTAGGCATCATGCCAAACTATCCACAGAGTACCAAAGCAGTTATAAGCTTGTTATAGCCAGCCACTCGGGGGGTGCTGGGAGCTGCAGTCCAACCGTATCTGGAGGTTCCCATGTGCTTTATCAGATAAATAATTCAGTGGTTTTTTGGGGGAGAAGGAGTTGCCACTGAAGGTTTGTAAGACCCACAGCACCATGTGGCGTATTTTTCCTGAGAGGCAGCTGAGCAGGGCTTACTCCCAGGCAAGCGTTCCCAGGGCGGCCTCTTCAGTTGGCATGAGGCTTCGAAGCGGAGGGAGCCAAGGGCCTAGCCTATTCCTTCCTACCAAGAGATGTGATGTTTCCTCTGCCTTTCCTTCAGGGTGGAACTGATCTGATCATCAACAGTTTTGGCCCCATTGCAAAGAACAGCTCAAAGAAGAAATGGCTCTTTTTCCAAGACCCAAGGAAAGCCAAGGCCACGGAGGTGAGGTGGCCCTTCCGCTGAGGATGTGGGAGTCCTGGCAGGGTGCTAGGCTGGTGGAAGGGGGCTCCCAGGTGTGCCTGGCCTTTGGCTCCTAAGGGGCAGGATTTGGAGTGCTGGGCTCATCTGCTGTGCCGGCTCTTGTCCCACCTCTGCTTGGCCTCTTGTTACCTACACCATTCAAATGTTATTCTTCCCCTCAGAAGGAGCTGTGCCAAAATTATTATTATTATTATTATTATTATTATTATTATTATTATTATTAACCATTATTTATAAAGCGCTGTAAATTTACACAGCGCTGTACATACAATCTTTTTAATTGGACGGTTCCCTGCCCTCAGGCTTACAATCTAAAAAGACACGACACAAAGGGAGTGGTGGTGGGGAAGGGGCCTCTCTAGTAGGATAATACATATAAAATACATAGCAATATAGGAAATGATTCAATAAAACAGGCAACAAAAGAACATCAAATAGCAAGTGACAATTATGCAATGCCTGGGAACGCTGCCCTGAACAGGATGGTCTTCAACTCCATTTTGAAGCTGGTTAAAGAAGTGATGGCTCTTGTTCATGGGGGAAGAAGGTTCCAGGAGTGAGGGGCAGCGAGTGAAAAGGGGCGAATCCGAGATGGGGCAGAGGAAATCCTGGGCTGGGACAGCAGACCTTGACTACCAGAATGGAGGGCTCTAGTGGGAAGGTGAGGAGAAATAAGGTCTGATAAGTAAGGAGGGGCCAGTCCATGGAGGGCTTTAAATGTCGACAGCAGGAGTTTATACTGAATGCGGAAAGGGAGGGGGAGCCAGTGAAGGGATGCCAACACAGGAGAGATATGGTCACAGCGGTGGGCGGATGTGATAATGCGTGCAGCTGAATGCTGGACAGAAATTAAAGGACGGAGGTGAGAAAGAGGTGAGAAAATTCCTGAGCTGCTGTCTAATTGGGAACGTCTCCCAATGCCAACTGCAGCTCTGTCCCATGGGACCAAGCAGGGGTCCACGGAGAAACATGGGACGCACTGCTTATGAACAAGGGAACTTTCCCCTCCCTGACATGATCAGCCAGGGCAATGTGGCCACTTGTGGCAGTGGGGTCTGTGGGCTGGTGCTGTTTGTCAGCCATTGTGATCAGCAGTGACTTTCCAGGACAGGCGGAGTAGATGTGGTCAGTGGGAGCAAGTGGGATGATGGAGCCTGGGGGGTTGGCAGGGCTTCGATTAGCAGCCCAGCTCGACAATCCCGTAAGTCTTTGCCTCCCTCTTCCCTCCAGACCCAGAGCCGGTGTGCCGAAGCAGTGTGTTTGCACCAACCGGACACTACTGCTATTCTCAGCCCCAAAGACAGGGCCCTGGTGCAGACCCAGCAGGAACAGGGAGCCGCGTATGCCGTGGTTGCCGACACAGAGCATTCAGCCAACAGCGAAGGGAGCCATGAAACAGGTGACTCTGGCAGGTTCTCTCAAGAGTCCAATGAAGAACCGCATCTCTCTGACGCGTCTGCAGCCGCCATGGAGGCAATGCCACCACCATCACCACACTCCGCTTTGTTTTCCCGGCACAATGTCTGCGTGACCCCTGGGTGCCCAAGGGCTCCCAAAGAACCACCTGACCTCATTCACCCTCCGCCTCTCTAGCCGTTCTCAGCGGAACAGCAGCACTGAGTTGCTGGCCGGATGACCAACCGACTGTCTGACCGCCGTTTTTATCTGTTCAAAGGACAATGAACAGTGAGCCAAAGCTTTAAGTGGGAGCCCTGGGAGGGCGGCAGGTGACCCCCACGATTTCTGTCCATGGTTTGTTTTGTTTGTGTGTGTGTTTTTAATGTGTTAAAACTCACTCATCTTGAATGTTCAGTGCGCAACAATGTGAAAGGAGGGAGAGAGGACAGATTTCTGAGTAGAGTTGAAAAGGGAGGAGTATTTATCTATCTATTGATACCGTATCACTGGAGCGAAGGGCCACAGGGCCCTTGGCTTGGATATCTACCTCAGTTTGCCGGGTGGCGGACTCGGAAGAGCAAGAGCACCGCTTCCGAGGTTGTTGTCATTTGTTTTTTGTGTGAAGAGTTGGTCTCAACTACATACCTGATGATAACTTCCTAGTAGCTCCCCCCTCCCCTATTTTTTTAAAACTTCCCTCTGTTTTATATGTAGTGTGTGTGGATGTGAGAGTGTGCATGTGATTCAAAGGAGTTGTGTAGGGAGGCGGGCAAGGTGGCTGTTCAGCTCTCTGGCTTTGTAGGAGGAGGAACTCAGGAGAAGGTGCCTCTGTGCATTCTATACACATGCACACCGGAGCGGACACCAGAGAGCAACCTGGAGGAAGGAGCCAGCGTTCATTTGCCACAGACCCCCCCCACCCCCCAAAAAGGGGGACAGGCACAGAGGTTGCCTGGGGAGTGGGCTCCCAGCTGGGTCTGAACATGCTGGGGGCATTTGGGCTGGAAGGCTGTCTGCCTGGGGGCCCTCCCTGGGTGGGCTTCGTTTCAGGCCCTTTGGGGCTGAGGGACCCCACCTCTCCCTGCCTTGTGACCCCCAACCTGCCTCGGACAGTGCCTTCTGCTTCAGCCTCTGATCCCCCAAATCCATTTTCTATGCTGATTCCCTGGGGGGCAGCAAAGCCCTCCCCTTGATGGCTCCCCTAATTTGGCCAGACCTGACAGGTAGTTCTGAATATGGAGTGCCTTGTTGCACCTCATAGCAACTGTGCCTTCCGCAATATTTGCCTATGTCTGTTTATTGAGGCACCTCTGTCTGTGTGTGTATATACTATACCTATATATCTATATCTGTCTATCAGGAAACCACTCTTTTGTCTTATGCTTTTTGTTAGTCTTCATGGAAGTTGCTTTTGGGAGTCCAGAAAGATGCCTTAAACGTGCTCTGCAGGTTGTGGGGAAGTGGGACAGGAGAGTGGCAGGGTCTACACAGACCCCCACCCCATCCCTGAATCCCAGGTCTTTAGCCCACAGGTGGGCTTCTGAGCCATAAAGCCTTCCCTCCCCAGTTCTCTCCCCTGGGTTCAAATCACCCAAATCCTCCAACCCAGCACCGCCTGGCTCCTGCCGGGAGAAAAGGCCCAAGAGGGAGCTGAGCAGCGACCAGAAGGGGCCCCGCCTGGGACCCACACAACTCCTGTTTATACTACCTCCTTTTAAAAGTTATTCTAGTATTATTGTTTTCCTGTACTCAGGGCGCAGTTTGTTACTTTTTAAAAGCTGTCTTGCAGCAATGCAAGGCAAACTGACAGGGTATCATGTATAATTTTGTTTTTGCGTGTGCGTGTGTGTGCAAGAGAGAGTCATTGACTGATCGGGCGACTTGAGAGCGAGAGCACCAGATTCACCAAAGCTAGAAGCCAGTCCCTACCAATCTCTCCTATTTGCCCCTTCCCATGGCACCCATTAGTAATTTCATTTCCCCAAACCATCAAACTAGAAATGCAGCTTTTTTCAGGGGAACCTCTCCAGCTGGGCTGCACATTCCCTTGTGCCATGTTAAGGGGGCAATCAAGACAAATTAATTTTGGGTGGCAGTACATCTCTCTGTCCCATCGTCTGTCCCCGCCCCCCCCCCCCTTTGGCTTTGGTGATCTGGCTCTTCCCTCTGTAGATGTTTAGGCTGTCTTTGTTGGCTAGCTAGTGCTGGACGGCCAGGACATTTGCATTGTTTTCCTGATTCAAGGCTTTAAAGATGATAATAACCTTGTACCAAAGAATGTTCTGTAGAGAAGGAAAAGGAAAGCTGCATATTTTCCAAAAGAAATTGAGCTAGTTAAAAAAGAATACATTTTATTGCCTAAGTACAGTAGTTACTAACCAGAAGAGAAGAGATCCAGGCAGTAGGGCCTTGATGGATGCTAGTGGTTAGTTGCCAAGATTAGTTCCACAATATTAACTACCTTAATGCTCAAAGAACCTTTAAAGAGAGATCCTTCCTGCACAGAGTTCTCCAAAGATGGAATTCCTAGTGGAGTTTTGCATTCCTTTTCTTCAGCAACTCACTTCCCCAGCAGTCCAGCTTAGATACAATATTTTGAAAATGTGTTTTTTATATATATTATATCTATATCTATATATATCTCTATGTATGTACTTGCTGAAGAAAAAGAAACTCCTCTCACCAAAGATGTATTTTGTCGCCTCACTGGACAAAGCTGCTGTTGTTGCGTCACGGCAGAGAACCGGCTGTGGACGCTCCAGGCCACAGGGCGAAGGGGGTCGCCACGGACATTGTGCCAAGGAGACCCCCATGGTGCTTCCCTTTCCCTTGCCTCGACTGTGCCCGCCTGGGCTCTTAGCAATACATGCCGAGGGCCGATATGCCAAGGTAACCATTCTTCTCCTCCAAAGACTTGTTTGCTGTGAAGTTGACGCTTTTTAAGCCTCCTTGCTTCCCTTTCCATTGATGCCAGCCCCACTCCTCCTTGAGGTTTCCATGCCAAAGACCAGATAAGCTCTGCAGGCTCATTCTGGGACAAAGTTGAAGGAGGAGGAAGAAGAGCAGGCGGAGGGTGAGGGGCTCCTCTTCCCACGGCTGGTGGCTAAAGGAGGACAAGGGACCTGAATGGGGTCTCCATCCCCCAAAGAGCTTTGCCAAGGCTAAAAGGAACCTCCCCTCTTGAGGGTCCATCCCTTGGACTCCTCCGACTAAACAAAAGAGAGGCCATCTTCCCTCACTTGGGTGCCTTTGCCGCTTCGGTCACCTGAGAGACCCTTGAGTCAGATCAAGAGGGGCTTGGCTGCCCACCAGGAAAGAAATAGCATTTTTATTTTGTCAAGGATTCCTTAGCAGCAAATAAAGAAAACCAAAGATATTTAAGGTTACCTCTGCAGAGAGGCCCAAAGCCTAGGTAGCTCTCCTTGCTTTGCTTTGTTATTTGAGTTCACCTTCTGTCCTCAGCTGTCTCTCCAGCCCATGCCAAGAGAGGCACTTGGCAGTGCCCTGGCTTACTCTCTTCCTTTGGGCATGGTCCTCCCTGGGGTAAGTATGGTTTCTTCTGCCTCCTCTTGTGGGCAGCTCCATTCTCTGAGCTTTGCCACAACAAGGACCCACTAACCAGACTGCCCACCTCCCACGCCGTGGCATCTTTGCCCGCAGGCGTTCCAGGTGCTGAGGAGGGGCAGAGGCCCCCTTTGCCTCACGCCCATTCCCATCTCAAAGTGTCTTAGAGGCGAGGCACAGGGTCAGAGGATGCTCTCTAGTGGGAGGCCAGCCAGAAGGCCAGGGCTTGTGCAAGGCTTTTTCTCTCTATGTGTGTCCATGTGCGAACGCACAACCTGCAGGTCTTTTAAGGAACCTGGTCTGACCCAGAAAAGTCTCTTTAGCCAGTTAGAAGGACAGATGCCGCTTCTGTACATGCATGTCATTCCTGGCAAATTTAGCCATTTCTCCTTGATAAAACTCAGCAGAATAGATTCTTTTTTACTTATTCTACCACTTAATTACAGTTTGGAAAAGTTACTTTTTTTGGACAGCAACTCCAGGAATTACCCAAGTGGACCAAGTTCTCCATTAAATTTACTAAGTTCTCCATAATATCACCCCCAATTCTCCCTAGAGGTTCCTAATGGTCTTTGCCGCTGGAGGTCCATTCAGTTGGGAGACATGAGCTCTGGAGCGGCCTTGCAGAAGGGGAAAGTGCTCCTGCCCCTGCCTTGGCTTTGTCTGGCATTACATTTAGAGCTACCTTGGATGCTACTCTGGGAGAAAAAGACCAAGGAAAAACCCAATGCATGTTGGTAAACAAAGGAAACCTGCTTGCTGCTGGGCCATTCTGAGCCTGTCCTCCAGGACTGGGGCAAACGCTAGTCCTTGGGGCCGGGTGGTTTGGGGCATCTGAACTGTCACAGGAGAGGCTTTGCTTGGTGCCAGTGATTCCCCTGAGTGGTTCTTTTCAGCTTTTATCCCAGGTCTGCCTACAGCTGGTTTTAATTTCTTTAAAACACCAGCAGTGTTGAAGCTTTGTGGACTTTTGCATCAGGGGGACCAAGGCATAGAAAGGTGACACATTTGGGTTCCTTAGAGGAGAGCCAGAGAGGCCTTTCAGGGCTTAGACCAGGCAACACATTTTTCTTTCCAATCTGCTGACTAAACCGAACCCAGGGCAGAAATCGGCCCATGTGGCATTCCCAACTTTTGCTATTGTGCATGCCCATGCAGACATACACCTCTGCGTGGTGCATTTCGTGGATGGCCTTGTTCATGAATCCAGGCTTCTTTTTAAAGCCCATTTCTTATTCCTCCCTCCCCTCCCTGATTTTCTGTTGTGTTTTATGAAATGTGAATGAATAGCAAGTGTGGGAGCCCAGCTGGATTTCTTGATGCGACGCAACGCAATGTGGCGCAACGTGAGGGTGTTCTGGGCCCTGTCACTCCTTCTGCCGTTTTCTCACAAGGGCCGCAACGACTGTCTGGTGAATGGAGGACGGAGCTGAATTACATTAATTTTAAATTTGACTCAGGGGATCAGCTCCGTGGTTCCATTGCATGAGGGCAGCCGGTGTGTCTCTGGATAATGAATGTACTTTTTACAATGTGCTTTTTAAATGTATGGTTTTATAATGTGGATTTTTAAAAAAGAACCTCTCTTTTTAAATAGCATTATAGTGAATGTTCACCCGATGTATTTGTTTCTCCTCTTCCCCCATCCTCTCCTCATGGCTGGTTCTGATACTAGCACAAATGTCATGCCAAAAATGCATAGAAGTTTAAATGCCAAAATGTTTATAAAACTGCTGTCTAATACTGATGGATTGCACAGTTTTAATAATTTTTTTCCTTTAGTAAATGCTAGCCCCTTTTTTGCCCTTTTAAGGAGTTGGTTTTCTTTTCGGTCTATTATTCAGGGGTCAAAATGTGGGGATGGATTTGGGCAGACCTCCTCCATCAAGCTCTCTCCCCCCTCCTGTTAAAACCCCTCCCATGGGTTTCAACTCCCACTACTCTCTCAACCAGGACGATGGACCTTGCTGCTTGGGAATGGTGGGAGTTGTAGTTCACCACATCTGTGGAGCTCTGGCTTGGGGAAGACTGGGCTTTAGCATGGAACGGGTGAGTTGATGGGTGAGTGGCGGAAGCCGTGGAAGACCCAAGGATCAGCCTTTGGATCCTAGAGGGAAAAGGGTCCCTTCCCTCTCCACAAACCCTCTGGCTGTGCAAGGGGGGGGGGCACTGGGGCCAGTCTGGAGGCCACTTTAATGCCTGGGGATCCTCCTGGGGATGCAGGGACTACTAGGAACAGAAAACCCCAAGTACTCAGAAGTCCACTTCTGATTCCCAAAAATGGACATTTTTTGATGTTAAAACTGTAGAGAAGGCCTTGCAACATATTTAAAAGGTAAATCATTGTGCCTGGAGATTTCCAGGAGTGGAAAATCACCCTTTTGGGTGGGAGGAGGTGGATTAAGGTCACTGTGGTGAGCCTGGAGGGCCATAAGAGCCTGCTTGGGGTTGCCCAGGACCGATCTTTGCCCACCCTGGTTTACTGAATATGGAAGTGCAGGTAACCCCCTAGCTTCCTTTCCTGGGGGTCCCACATGAGACCCCTCTCCACCCTGAGGAAAAGGAGCCCCAGCATTTCACAGGGGTGTGGGTGCATTTGTTTCCTAAACCGGCCACGTTCCTTCTTACACCTCCCGGATCACCCCCTACATCCACTGCCTCCCACCTTTCTCCTCCTGCTCTCTGAGCTTCTGCTTTTGGACTGGTTTTCAGTCAACACAGCCTCTTCATGGTTGCTCCTCTCAGCCATCCTGGCTCACCTTTTCCAACTGATGGACATTCAGTAGACATTTCTGGCTGCAATGTGGCAACCCCAGCGCAACCGCAAAATGTATTGCATCCATGCATGAAGCAACCTGGCAAGTGTGGGGCCAGGGAGAAAGGGGCTTCCGGCAACCCCAAGAACAAGGGGCCTCCAAGTCACCCTGGCTTCACCCACTGTCCTGCCGGGGTCTTGCAGGTTCATGATGGAGTCCATCCACCTGGGAGGTGGCCTTCCTCTTCTCCTGCTGCCTTTCCCCTTCCCAAAGCAGGACCGCTTCAGTTTAGTCTTTTTGGCTCCTAGGGAAAGTTGGGGCTCGGTTTTATGTGTGAGCCCCCTTGGGCTCCTTTCTGGGAGAAAGGCAACATAGAAATGAAACAATCAATCAATAAATAGATTTGCTCCAAGACCCATGTACTGTATTGGTCTTTTTAGCTGGCCATGGTCTCTGTGGAACTCACCTCCAGCGCCACATCCCAAGTGAGTTGTCCTCCTCCACTGTCTAGCCCTCCCATCCGTCCGTCTATCCATGGTGAGGATGGGAATACTTGGCGCTTAGACGCTCATGGCGTCACTGTTTACTATCCCTTTTCGCTTCAGGGTCTTGTCCGATTCCTTCATGGCTGCCCTTCCAAGCCCTGCTCATTTCAGTCTTTGTTCTGCTTAAGGACTGGGCCTAGCTATGGATAAACCTGGAACTGCTCCACTGTCTTCGTTGTCTGCTTAAAGTTAACTAAATCATAACTTTTTTTCTTAGGATCGTTTGCTTTGTAAAGTTTTGTCATGTAAAATGAAGCCACCCATTTTGGTGTTTGGCTGTAAGAGGAAAGAGCATGGAAAGAGGTGCTGCAAAGGGATGTGGAGAAGGGCCAAATGGACCCAAACCCACAGAAATGGGGAGCGTTCAGTCCCAGCCAGGGCTCAGGGTCAGCTCAGCCTGGCCTCCTTCCTCTTAGGGCCCTAAAAGGAGGACCCAGCTTCCAGCTGTGTATCAATGGAGCCGCCATTGCTATTGCTACACACTCCAAAGGCAAAACAAGGCGCAGGGACCAAAGCTCTTCGCTGGGGAAGAAAGCAGTCTTAGGTCAAAAGCTGGCATCCCACAATGATGACAAGCCGCCCTCTTGGGCTGCATCCACAGTGGAGAAATATAACCCGGTTTGGTACCACTTTAACTGCTCCCTGGCTCTTGGCTATGGAATTCTGAGAGTTGGAGTACTGTATGTTGTGGGACCCACAACAAACTCCAGCTCCCAGAATTCCATAGCCAAGAGCCAGACACAGAGTTAAAGCGGTGCCAAACCGGGTTATATTTCTCCAGTGTGGACGCAGCCTCCGTTTCTCTTTTAAAAAGCGAGGGAAGGCTGAATGGCATTTCTGGCCAGGGCCTGCCTTTGGCCTAGGCGCTTCCCATCCCAAGAAGGCCTCTCCTTCCCTTTGCTGGCCACTTGGAAGCAAGAGAAAGAGAGGGATGGGAGGAAGGCGAGATGGAGGGATGGATGAGTGAAGGAGGGCCCCCCCGAGGAGGAGGAGGAGGAGGAGAGCAAGCGGGGCCCAGTCGCCCGGAGGGAGGCTCTTTTGCCCCAGGGCAAGGGCTCCGGCCTGCTCCTCTCCCTCGCTCCAGAATGCCCCGGGCCCGGCTCCTGGGGGTCTGAGGGAGGCCTAGTGAGCCTGAGGCCTAGTGTGGGGGAGAGGCCTGGCCCTGGGCTGCGTCCTCGGCCCCCAGAATCCCCCTCCGCCGCCGCCCCCAGAAGGAGGAGGCCCCGGGCGGGGAAGAGCAGGAGGGCCTTGGGCCTGGAGGAGGAACCAGGGCCCCGCAGGGAGCGATGCCGCGCTGCCGGTGATGTCCGCCGCCGACCACGAGAAGGAGCTCCAGAGGCCCAGAGGTGCGGAGGCCCAGGGAAGGGAAGGGAGGCAGGGGGTAAGCAGGGCTGGAGGGGGTCCCGGGGCCGGCCCTGAGGGCCTCCCCAGAACCAGAACCGCTCTCTTTGGACCCTTCTTCCAGGCGCCGAGGGCGGCGGAGGGCTGGAGGGGCTGGCGGGGCCCGGGGCCCGAGACCTGGGCAGCCCCGAGAAGAAGAAGCCACGCAGGACCAGCACCGCCCAGGTGAGCCAGGAAGGAGGGAAGGAAGGAAGGAAGAAGGAAGGGAAGAGAGAGGGAAGGAAGGAGGGAAGGAGTGAGTGAGTGAGTGAAGGAAGGAAGGAGTGATGGAGGGAGGGAAGGGAGGAGGGAGGGAAGGATTGAGGGAAGGAGGGTAGGAAGGAGGGAGGGAAGGAGGGAGGGAGGGACGGAAGGGGCTCAAGGAGGGGTCTCCCCAGGCAGTGCCCCTTCAAGAGGCCCACTGGGGCAGGCGGGGATGACCCCTTCCTCGCCCCCCAAAAGGCCAGCAGCCTCTCCCAGGATCCCCCTCCAAGGGCTGGCAAGGAGCCCCTGCCTTCCCTGGGGGTCCAAAGCCATGCTGACTTTCCCTTCTTCCCTGTTGACTTTCCCTCCTTTTCCAGGTGCCTCCCTTCCCTCCCTCGGAATATGCTCCACCGCCAAACCCCAGCGCAGACCACCTGATTGCCGCAAACCCCTTTGATGACAACTACCACCACCACGCCCTTCCCTACAAGACACTGTCATCAGGAAGCCCCTACTTTGCCAGCCCTCCCAGCTACGCCGGCTTCGGGGGCTTCAACGCGTTCAGGATGCCGCCCCACCTGCTGCCCAGAATGGTGCCCTCCACGGTGTATGGGGCCGCGTTCCCCTTCCGAAACCAGGCGCACCCATTTCCCCAGAATCCGGTGGGGATGGTCTTCAGCCACCCCCAAGCAGCCATGAATTTTGGGCCCCATGAAAATGTGGGCTTTGGGAACCAGCCCTCCTACAATGCAAACGTTGGCCAGAGTGTTGGCTTCCCCGGCCAGCATTTCCGTCCAAACCCCGGAGAGAACTTTGGGCACATTCCTTCCCAAAATACGATCCAGGCGACCCCCCACCATGAGTTGCCCATGCACTTTGGGCCTGGCGGGAACCACAACAACCCTCCACATTTTAACAGTTCCCAGGTGGAAGCAAACCATTCATATGGCCCCCCACCAAACCGTTACAACCAGGCAAAGCCTTTGCAGCAAAAGCAAGGGGCAACAAAGCCTGGGGCCACTCCGCAGCAGCAGCAGCAGCAGCATCACCCCCCTCAAGGCCCAGAAGACATTGTGAGCTCAGGAAACACCGACGTAAAAACTCTGAACCGAAGTACCCCCACCAGCCAAGATAACATTCCCTCAAAAAACATGGAAAATCTGAATAGCAACCATGCGAATGGGACGCAGGCCAAGCCCCGACTGCCCCGGGGGGTGGCTGAGGGGGGTGGCAAAATGCCCCTGCGTCCGAGCCACCATGACCCCCTCTACCCTTGTGGTATTTGCACACATGAAGTGAACGATGACCAGGACGCCATCTTGTGTGAGGCGTCTTGTCAGAAATGGTTTCACCGGATCTGCACGGGAATGACGGAGTCGGCTTACGGCTTGCTCACAGCAGAGGCCTCGGCCGTCTGGGGCTGCGATGCTTGCATGGCCGACAAGGACGTGCAGCTGATGTGCACCAGAGAGACGACCGGGCCGCCGGCATTGAACACTGATGCGTGAGAGTGGAGGGCGGGGGGAGACTGGCAAGGCGGCCAGGCACCGAACTCCCACTTTCCGCCGAAGGTAGTCTCCATTCACTTTATTCTTCACCAGTCGGTCTCTTGTACTCTCCGCTTCCTGCCCAAGTGCATTAAGTTTTCATCAGGGGAACTCCAGAGAATTTGCTTGATCAATAATTAATTGCAAGTTTGGTTTTACATACACAGAAAGTGACTGAATATGGAAGTGGGGGGATTGGATTTTGTGGATGCAAGCAGTCCATGGCTGATCAGCCCAGAAGTGGTATGTATTGGTAGAATCATGAATTGGAGCTGAATATATATTTTAATATCTGTCACTGTCTTACTCTCTGCTTTGGAGCTTTCCTTAAGTTCTGAAACTGAGCACCGTGACACAGGGAGAAGAATCAAGCAATACTTATTCAACAATGTTGTCCAACCTATTTGTACATTACCTGAAACTTTCAAGTAATATTAACTTTTTCTTTTTTAGCATTTAAGTCAAAACATCCACATGTTTACACTTTAATAACCTTTTTTAGTGAAGCCTGAAGTAGGTTTGGCGTCGCCGTCTTTAAGAGCCTGTTTCCAGCCTCATATGCTCCATAGAAAGTCTCTTGACTTTTAGTGGCCAAGAGAGCATGCTGAGGCCAAGTGCCTAAACCAGTGATGTCCAGACTCTGGCCCTCCAGGTGTTTTGGACTTCAGCTCCCAGAATCCCAAAGCATTAGCCAAGATGGCTGAGGCTTCTGGGAGCTGAAGTCCAAAACACCTGGAGGGCCAGAGTTTGGACACCACAGGCCTAAAAACAGTGTCCCCTTCATTGTCCTGGGAGGTGTGAGCTGTATTTTCACTTCAGCTCCTCCACCCTAACAAATGTATCATCCCATCACTTAGCAAGTCTAGGCCAGTGATGGCGAACCTATGGCACACGTGCCAGAGGTGGCACTCAGAGCCCTCTCTGTGGGCACATGTGCCGTCACCCCAGCACAGAGTTTGCCAGAATTTGTTAGTAGAAAGCCAGAGAGACATGGCACTTTGCAATAAATAAGTGGGTTTTGGGTTGCAGTTTGGGCACTCGGGCTCTAAAAGGTTCACCATCACTGGTCTAGGATCTTAGGGAAAAGAGTCAACTGAGAGAAAAAATTCGTAAGCACTGCCCCATTGAATCCGATGGGTATCTGCTTAAGCATGCACTTGGGCTACAGTCAACAAAGGCTTTTCGTCTGATGGCTCTTCCAGCAAACCTGAGGCCTCTGGGCAGAAGAAGCATGAAAAAGCCTGAAGACCCCCAATCCCTGTGAGGAATGGCTGAGCTCCAGCATGGAGTCCCTTCTTTGGGTTCCCAGTTGCTCACTGGCCACTGCAAGAGCAAGAGCTCCAGAAAGTTACTTTAGGGTCATGGCTTCTGCAGTCTCCTGGCTGGTGGCCAGGGGTTCTGGGAGTCGTAGGTCCAAAACACACTACAGAAATGACCTGGTTTGTCACCGCTTTTTAGCATCCTGGCTCAAGGCTATGGAATTCTGGGAGTCGCTGTGGGCCTTGAGCCAGGCCTTGAACCAAGAAGGCTTCAAAGTGGTGCCAAAGCAGGTTATTTCTCCAATATGGATGCAGCCTCTGTTCTCCAGAAAGTGTACATCCATGGATTTCATTCTCCACAGATGGGGGATCTTGGAGCCAAACCCCAGCGGAGAACAAGGGCCCACTGTATTCATTCTCAGATGCGCACTTTTTGGTTTTGAGATTGAAAACAAACTCAGAGGTGCTGAAACTTGACATTTCCTTCCCCTTCCTCCCTGTTCTGCACATTTAATACAAACAGTTTAGCTTCATGCTTTCAAATCCACGCCGCTCTCCCTGGATGTCTGCCTAGAGCCTCCCTTGTGAGTAAAAGTGTTAACCTTTCTGACATAGTTGGCCATCATTCTGTGTCTTTTCTGTCGGTCGGTGACTTAATGGCTGTTTCATATTAAAACTAGTCCCTCCTGATGTACTGCTTACATATACCTGTTTTTTGGGATATCTGTTCAGTACTTTTATATGATCTCAGATGTGTTCCACATTGGCAACATTTATTTTTGCAACAACTCCAGCAAATGATCATTTAAAAACAAACCAAGTCAGGAGTGTCTGAAACAACACACTTCAGCGTTGGGACTGTGGTGCGTGATGTATGTAATTCAAATTGGAAACAAGCTGCCAGACTTTATCCGTTATTAATTATCATTATTCCCGTAGTAAGAAATTAAATTACTATGTAATACCAGCGATTTCGTGTCCTGGCGTCTCTCTGTGTTGAATGCTACTCTCTCAGGTGCAGAAAACACGCCTTGGCCGGTCGGTTGGAGGAGGCCTAGTCTTGCCACACGACGCAGAAGCTGCCGCCCACGTTTTGTCGGAGGAGCAGGCTGGGAAATCGGGGCCCTTTGGCCGCATTTCACCCAACTGGCCGTCCCTGTGTTTATTTAAAGACTTTTTCTGGGGAAAGAGGAACCGTGGAAGTCTTCTTTGGACTTTGCTTTGCTTTGATGAAAAACTGAGGCCAAAAGAAAGAAGGAAGGAAGGAAGGAAGGAAGGAAGGAAGGAAGGGCTTGCAAAACGAAGGCCACAAAGCCTTGATCCCATGGTCAGGAATACTAAAAGAGAAGGGAGTTCAAGATGGATGGGAGTTTCTCAAAAGGGAGATACTGAAGGCACAAATTAAAACAGTTCCAGTGAGAAAGAAAAACGGGAGGTGTTGCAAGAACCCAGGATGGATGACCAAGGAACTTTCAACTCAGCTAAATTTTAAACAGATCATGTATAAGAAATGGAAAAATGGGGAAATCACCAAAGAGGAATTCAAAGAAATAGCAGGCATGTGTAGGGGTAAAGTCAGAAAAGCTAACGCGCAGAATGAACTCAGGCTTGCTAGAGAGGTTAAGAACAACAAGAAGGGCTTTTTTGGATATGTCCACAGCAAAAGGAAGAAGAAGGAAACGGTAGGGCCACTGCGTGGAGAAGATGGCAAAATGCTAACAGAGGACAGAGAAAAGGCAGAATTCCTCAACACCTTCTTTGCCTCAGTCTTCTCAGAAAAGGCAAAGGCTGCTCAACCTGAGGATAATGGAGCAGAGGACAGAATAGGGGAATTTCAGCACAGAATAAGTAAAGAGATAGTAGAGGAATACCTTGTTAATCTAAATGAATTTAAGTCTCCAGGACTAGATGAACTACATCCAAGGGTATTAAAAGAACTGGCAAATGTAGTATTGGAGCCACTGGCAATAAACTTTGAGAACTCCTGGAGAACAGGAGAAATCCCATCAGACTGGCGGAGGGCAAACGTTGTCCCCATCTTCAAAAAGGGGAAAAAAGAGGATCCCAACAATTATCGTCCAGTTAGTCTGACATCAATACCAGGAAAGATTCTGGAGCAGATCATTAAACAGAGAATCTGTGAACATCTAGAAGCCAATGCCATAATCACAAAAAGTCAACATGGGTTTCAGAGAAACAAATCATGCCAGACAAACCTGATCTCTTTCTTTGATAAAATTACTAGCTTGGTAGATGAAGGGAATGCTGTGGATATAGTATATCTTGATTTCAGTAAGGCCTTTGACAAGGTTTCCCATGACATTCTTGCAAACAAGCTTGTAAAATGTGGGCTAGACAAGGCAACTGTTACATGGATTTGTAATTGGGACGAACCCAAAGGGTGTTCAACAATGGCACCTTTTCATCCTGGAGAGAAGTGACCAGTGGGGTCCCACAGGGCTCTGTCCTTGGCCCAGTACTGTTCAACATCTTTATCAATGACTTGGAGGAAAAAATTGGGGGAATACTTATCAAATTTGCAGATGACACCAAATTAGGAGGAATAGCTAATACTCCAGAGGACAGGATCAAAATTCAAAATGACCTGAATAGACTAGAAAGCTGTGCTACAGCAAACAGAATGAACTTCAACAGGGAGAAATGTAAGGTACTGCACTTAGGGCAGAAAAATGAAATGCACAGATATAGGATGGGGGACACCTGGCTTAAGGAGACAACATGTGAAAAGGATCTAGGAGTCCAAGTAGACCACAAGTTGAACATGAGTCAACAGTGCGATGCAGCAGCTAACAAGGCCAATGCAATTTTAGGCTGCATCAATAGAAGTATAGTGTCTAGATCAAGGGAAATAATAGTGCCACTATATTCTGCTCTGGTCAGGCCCCACCTGGAAGATTGTGTCCAGTTCTGGGCAGCACAATTCAAAAAGGACATTGAGAAACTGGAGCCATGTGTCCAAAGGAGGGCGACTAAAATGGTGAAAGGTCTGGAAACCATGAAGCCCTATGAGGAACGTCTTATGGAGCTGGGGATGTTTAGCCTGGAGAAAAGAAGGTTAAGAGGTGATATGATAGCCCTCTTTAAATATTTGAAGGGATGTCATATTGAGGAGGGAGCAAGCTCGTTTTCTTCTGCTCCAGAGACTAGGACCCAATGGAGCAATGGATGCAAGCTCCAGGAAAAGAGATTCCAGCTCAACATTAGGAGGAACTTCCTGAGAGTAAGGGCTGTTCGACAGTGGATCAGACTCCTTCCTTGGAGTGTAGTGGAGTCTCCTCCTTGGAGGTCTTTAAGCGGAGGCTGGATGGCCATCTGTCAATGGGGATGCTTTGATCTGGATTTCCTGCATGGCAGAAGGGGGTTGGACTGGATGGCCCTTTTTGGGGTCTCTTCCAACTCTACGATTCTATAAGGGATGGCGTCTGTTTTGGTGTCAAGGCAGAGGCAGCAGTTTCATGGCTTGAACCCAAGGCAGGTGGCCCTGCTGCTTCTGGAGAGGGGAAGGCAGCCACCGCGTGGAGCTGCCGAGGCTGCCTCGGGGCCCCTGGGGCGAGGCCTGCCTGTTGCCCGCCCGGGAGGCTGGCCTTGGCCTGAGGCAGCGCCTAGGGTTCATCACGGGAGAGGGCCAGCCACAAAGACGACTGCAACTCCCAGCATGCCCCGCGCGGGAAGTCTCCTTCGCCGGAAGTCCCCTCTGGGCGCTCGCCTCACTCGTTGGCTCCCCGCCGGAAGTGCCCCTGGGAAGCGTCGCTTAGCAACCGCGTGGGTAGCGGCGATGCCGGTGTGGCTTCGCGACTTCCGCTGGGTGCAGACGCCCGAGGCGCTCTTCGTGACTGTGCCCCTGCCGCCCTCCCGCCGCCGCCGCCGCCCGGACGTCCTCTGCTCCGAGCGATACCTCAAGGCCGGTGGCTCCCTCCCTCTGGGCGTCGCTTCCCCTGCTGCCTCCCTCCCTGCGGCCCAAGGCTCTGGGATTCCGGGAGTTGGGCCCCAGAACATGCTTCAGCTCCCAGAGTCCCGTCGCCTTGGGCCAGGGCCTGCTCTGGGCCCAGAACCGACTCCCAGGATCCCTGGAAGGGTGGCTGCAGCCCCGGTCTTCTCCGAGGGGAGAGGCCTGGTGCCCCCTCCGGAGGCGTGCTGAGGCGGCCCTTCTTCCTCCCTCCTTCTCTGCAGGTGAACGCCCCTCCCTTCCTCTTCGAAGCCGTTCTCTTCGCCGCCGTTGACGATGCCCGCAGCAGCGCCAGGGTCGAGGAGGGCGCCATCTTCTTCACGCTCCACAAGAAGGAGGCCCTCATGTGGGAGACCCTCGTGGCGGAGGACGGTGAGCCCTGGAACCGCAGAAGGCCAAGGAAAGCGAAGGCCCGGGGCTGAGCCTGGCAGCTTCCGTGGGACCCTGGGCCTTGCTCTTCCCTGCTTTCCCCTCAGTTAAAAGGCAGCCCTTACCCCAGGGTCCCTCAGAAGAAGCACAGCACAGCCATGGCATCTTTGCCCAGAGAGGAGGGCCCTTGCCTGGCAGGCTGCGCTGAGTGCTCTGCTGGAACACCTTCCAGACTCCTCTGTGCTGCTGGGTGCTTTTCCGCAGGGGACAAAGAGGCCCTGCAGCAGATCCGAGAGGCGGCTGTGCGTCAAGCCCAAGAGGATGCCAAGGCAGAGGTGGAAGCCAAAGCGGCTCAGAGGCGAGAGCGGGGCAGATTTGCTCTGGATGCCACGATCAAGGTGGGCCAGCAGCAAAGGTGCCCGGGTGCCCTCCTGGGCAGGAGAGGGGAGCTGGCATGGCCTCCCCAAAAGCTGCCCCTCCAGGGCTGCCAGCAAGGCCTGTGTGCCCTCCCTTGGGTGGCCTTCCTCCTCAGGGCTCTCCAGCCCCTTCTGCCTTTTGGGGCAGCCTTTGTTCTGCTTTCCCCAGCAGGGCACCTTCTTGTTCCGGAACTGCTCCCTTGGAAGATCTTCTCCATCTCCCGGCGCCTCAGATTCCCTGTTCCCACAGATTTGTATTTTGTGGCCTAAAGTTTCATTTGAAACCACACAGTGACCTCTCTGTCGCTGGACAGTGTATCAGAATAGCAGCAGTGAGCCTTGTGCCGCTCAGCACTGAGTTTGAGGGTTGGCCCTGCAAAGTAGGTCATTGGCTTGGTGGGACTTCTCTCTCTCCTCTTGTGTTGAGGAGGGGGCTTGCGGAGGGCATTTGGCATCCTCAAGGGTCCTGGAGATGACTATAGAACTAGGCTTGACCCCCCTGTCATTCAAACAGCTAGAAGAAGCAGAAAGGAAAAGAACAGAGGATTGCAAAGAGGAGGAAAGGAAGAAAGCCACTGAGGAGATTGAGAAATGGAAAGAGCAGAATGAGAGACAAAGGAAGATCCAAGAAGAGCACCGGGTGCATCACGAAAAGAGAAAACCACCTCAACAAAACAAGCAAGAGAATTATTCAAATGGAAGACAGTCCCGGGCAGGTAAAATGGCAGGAGGTAAAATGCCTTGTAGGTCCATGGCAGCAACTAAAAATGTGGGTGGCTCTAACCCCCCCTTTTTTTGGTAAAAGCCTCCCATTAAATATATATTTTGATTATGAACTGACTCGCGGAAACATCAACTGACTTGTGCGTTCTTTTGCTGCAGGTGGACCCTCTGGAAATATGTTTTCAGAGAAGCTGAAGGAAGAAGGAATCCCTGCTCCTCGTCCTGCCAGCAGCATCGAAGTAACCTTCACCCCTCGGAACTTTCCTACTGCGCTCAGAGAATCCAGGATCCCAGAAGAGGAAGAGGTAGGGGAGGCCCTTGTGGATGGAGGCAGGGCCGGGGAGTCTCTTCTCCGCCCCTTTCCCCCCTTCAGGGGACTGCCTTCTCACTAAGGAGTTCGTTTGGATCCTGGTGGGATGTTTTCCTTCACAAGGACTTCTGTTCCCACAGTGGTGGTTACACACAGGAACTTTGGTTTAGAAGGGCAGCAGGTTGTGGCTTTCAGCCCCAACTGTGGCTTTACTGAGGGACTGCTTTAGCTGCTGTGGCAGCTGGAGGTGCGGTGCGAGGAAGAATCCAGGGTCGACCAAGCTGCTTTTTGCGTCCAGAAGCCAAATGAAGATGAGCCGAGTCCTGGTCCCTGTATTATGGCCATGTACCCTCCCTTTGGTTCTCTTGCTGTGTGTTTACGAACTAAGAGAAATAAGCGGAATGAAATGGCACCTTTCTTTTACAGTGGTTGTATAAGCAAGCAGAGGCTCGCCGGCTGATAAATGCAGATGCTGCTGAGATAGAAGATTTAAAAGAAGAGGAGAAGAACCCAGATTGGTTGAAAGACAAGGGAAAGTGAGTTCAGAGGGGTCAGATGTGTTACATTGCTTTGTCTTGCATGTAATAATGGTTTGCTCATATCTGAGGGGAAAGGAAGTCCTGGCAGACCAGCAGAAGTGTACCTCAGCTCAGATTTCTGACTCTTACTTCTGTGCTAGGAGGGCTAATGGTTATGTCACTTCTGAATCCTGCCTTAGGACCTAAAAATATGTGTTAAATTGTATTCATCAACTGAGTGTTGTGAATTTTAAAACATTTTTTAAAACATTTAAGCATTCTGTTGAAAAACTAGTAGCTAGACTGTTCACACAGTATTTCTTTGTTTTTAGTAAAATGTTTGAAACAGGCAACTACCTTGCTGCTGTCAACGCCTATAACTTGGCAATTCGTATCAATAATAAGATCCCAGCATTATACTTGAATAGAGCTGTCTGCCACCTTCGGCTAAGAAATCTACACAAGGCAATTGAAGATACATCCAAGGTATTTGTCATTATCAGCGCTTTAGCAGCTCTTTAACCACTCTCTATAGCATGCCCTTGTCACACAGATGTGACTGCACAGCAGTTTCTTATATTCTGATGATAACTAATAACAGTTTTCTCAAATTTGAGGGTGTGCCCCCAGTTTTAGGAAAACTCGCATAACTCAAGGCCAAAACAATTCCCTTCAGTGAAAACCTGCTGTAGGGATAGCAGCTTGGAGCCCTATTCTGTCTTACAGCTTGTCTTCAACATTCCTCAAATATGAATGTATCATTACATGCCCTAGATCAGGGGTAGGCAACCTGTGGCCCGTGGGCCAGATGCGGCCCAGCGAGGCCTTGGGACCAGCCCCAGCCCAGTCCTGCCTCATGTGAGGGCAAAGGGGGCAATTGTCTATGGAAGCACCAGAAACATGCATTTATATTAACATTTTTTTAAAAATTAGCAATTTTTTTCGCGTGTCTTCCATTTTTTTAAAAAAAAAATGTCCTCCATTTGAAAATTTTGCCCTACATTTGTCTCGGTATTTATTTATTTATTTATTTGTTTATTTGTTTATTTATTTATTGGCTTCGGCCTCCCAGTTGTCTGAGGGACAGCAACCCGGCCCCCGGGTCAAAAATGTTGCCTACTCTGCCCTAGATAATGAACTGCTTCTTTAATGGTGTTTTGTGGCTATGAAGTGGGACTGCATAATAAGGAGGAAACAGCTCTTTTGAGGGACAGTTCTGCATTGATACAGCCTCCTATTTAGAAACCTGTGCATTTTACTTGTTCCAGGCCCTGGATTTATTGACTCCCGCTGTTCCTGACAATGCAAGAGCTCGAGTGAAGGCTCATGTGAGGCGTGGGACAGCGTTCTGTGAGCTGGAATTGTACGCTGAAGGTAAGGGAAGTTTCATGCTTTGTGTGTGACACTGTTCCCCTTCATTTGCCAAACACTTTCAGAGAGCAAGTTTTCATTCTGTACTTTTCATTTGGTTGGCTTTGGCATTGTCATCCCAAAAGTGAAATGTTCTTGCATCATTTATTTTAATGGAGGCAGCTGTGCAGGTGATGAACACAAGGTCCACAGAAATAAAGGCCTTAAAACCAAACAATTTTTTCTAAAAATTACTCTGTTGTATAAAATATTTGCCAGAAAGCCCATTGTGAGAGGACACCTGTTTTGCCTTCTTGACCTTAATCTCTACTTTGGAACTTGACTAAATGCTTCCGTGTGCCAGTCTGCAAACTTTTTGTCTCCAAAATGTTAATCTGGCCACATGCTTTTTGTGATGTCCTGCCAGGACTATTTGAATCTCCCCCTGCATTTTCTTTCGTGTTGGTTCAGGCCATAGAATATTTTAGTGTAGGAAAGTTCATTGTATTAGTTGTGGGAGGAGCTGTAGGATCCCCTGCATTTTTCCAGGTTTGGTTTGCCCTTTCCCAGCATGCTCTGCTTTAGCTAGAGGCTTTTTAGCTTGGAGCAGTCTTTGCTGTGAGCAGGCAGAGAGTTGTCTTTTGGTGGCAAACAGGCCCAGGCAGCCGGAAAGGGCATTTCTTACACGTTAGCCGATTTCAGTTACCAAGAACAAGTTAGCCATATCACTTACCAGAAAATAGTTACCTACATCAAGTCAAAGAATTCAGGAGCTGAAATACCCTGCACCAGTTCCACTGAGTGAGGAGATCAAACCAAGATCAAACCCAGAGAGATGACCTCCTGAAGATTGCTGAAACTCAAACTGTAAAATATCTTTTATCTATAGCTGGGGAGGAGAAAACTCTATTTTTGTTCTTTAAATTAAACTTCCCCCTTTTTGAACTTTACATTCAGCTTCAGAGCCTTTTTGGGTAGAAGAGTTTGATCTCACCAGGGTTGGGCATTGCACACCCAAACCTCTGCCACCATCTTTATTTGGGTGTGTCTTCACACTTTTCTTTCCTGGTCTGCTGTGTCTCCCAGAGGAAACTGGGGGAGATATCTCCCTCCTTTTACAGAGAGTGGCTGCCGTTTCTGAAGCTGGAAAATGTGCAACCAGCCATGATCTTCCTTTAGGGTTTCTGCCTCCAAAAGCAGCAGGCCAAAACAGCTCACCAAATAAGTGAATTTATGAAGAAATAGGTGGCTGTCTCTATGTGCTGTTGCAACCTGCAGAATGTCATTCAAAAGTTGACACATGTAGGGGCTGCTTTTATGTTCTAATTTCTTGCCTAAAAACAACATCCTTACTAAGGGAGACCTTGGGCCCAAACAGACAGGCCAAAATAAAGCTGCTTAGGGCCACTTTGGAGGTATGCTGTTTAAATGCTGCATGCGTCTTGAGAGGCCAGAAGCCGCACCAAAGCCATGCTCCAGTCCTACCTCCAAAGTGATCTGATAGAGCTTTATTTTGGCCTGTCTGTTCGGGCCTCTTATGTGCCTGTGCCCCAGTTCTTCCTTGTGTAAAGGGCTTTCACAAAAGGAAGCGAGAGCAGTGGGTCTAAAGGCAGGTAGCACCCATGGCCAGGCACCCCAGAACTTCTTGGCCTGCCTCTCACTGTTGAGTTATCCCAGAAGTTGGAACCAGGGAACGGACTTGCCTCTGAAGTTGTAATCCTGGTTGTGTTGCAAAACAGGCAGTCAAGCCAACTGGACTCATGGGGACTTAGTTCAGAGGAAACATGCTTGGAACTGCACTGCAGAAGTGGATACGCATTTCACTTTTAGAGCAAAGCATGCTGTTGCAGCAGCTGCTACAGAATTAAAATACCTATGCTGCATTTATCCTAGGCCTTCAAGATTACTTATCTGCACTCAAGATTGAACCTTCAAACAAGAACCTGGAAGAAGATGCTGAAAACATCCGACGCATAATTCAAGGAAATGAATGATTCTGGGGGAGAGGTGGCTTTTTTGGTGATCATCTCCAAGGCAGAGGCAGCATCAGGCCTGGACTGGTAATGTTACCGACATCCTTGGGAGCCCCTCTGCTGCCCTTTTGGATAAGTGGTCAAATAGTTCTCCGTCACTTCAGCATAGCACTAATAAGTAGAGGGAGATTTGTTTTTTATGTGTTTTTTGCTTCTTTGTATAAAATACTTCCTTAAACTTAAAAGGACACTTCCCCCTAATTTAACATTTTGCTCAATAAACTCCTGTATTAGAGAAACTCCTGTGTTAAGCTTGAGGTTGTTTAAAGACTGGAAAAAATATTACCTGCTGCTATGAGTTCACAGTGGGTTTGTTATGATACGTGATGTCATAATTCAGAATCTGATAAAACCATGTCATATGAGACAGAGGTACAGTTAAAGTGAATGCCTGGTGTGCAGCCCATTGAAAGGGGAACTTGCTTCTAAAAATCATATTAAAAATTGATGGGTGTGAAACCCTTGTAAGAGGGGCATCTCCAAAGCTTTCTTTCTCCTAAGGACACCCCCCCCACCCCCCACCCCGATTTCTTGAACAATTTGACTCCTAAGAACTGTGCTTCCTCCCAGCTATGGACCTGCGTTCCTCTTTGGCTTCGTCAGTGGCCACACTGAAAGTGGCTGAGCTTACTGTTCATACTCATGTATAAGTCTAGAAATTTAGGTCAAAAATTGACCCAAAAAACCTGAGTCCACTTATCTATGGGTCAATGTAAGTACTGTATCTTAACCCTTGTTTCAAAGAAGGAACCCTCCCCTGGAGAAAGGCAAGAGTGTCCTCTGCCCTGGATGCACTGACCCCCTTTACTCTCCCATCCATCCAGCCTTAAGAATGAGCGCAAAGAGTCATCTTTCCTGGAATGTTACAAGTTTTTTGACATTGTTTTGCTTTGCCTCATCCTTTAGGTCCCTTGCTATAAGGTTTTACCCTCGGTTTATCCATGGGTCATAACAAAATCCATAATTTTGGCCCCAAAGCTTACCCTTGATTTATACATGAGGTCAGCTTATATTTGAGTATATATGGCACTCAGGTGTAAGAATCCTTTTGACTGAGTTTGGGATAGAATGGTGATAATCTATTGGAACTGGTTCTTCCAGAGGAGGCCATTTCTGGCCTCCTTTTGGGACGTAGGGATGGGGGCCTTGGCAACTGGAGCCTGGTCCTCTGGTCCTTTTCTTAGACAGGGAAGAGGTCAGTTCCCCCCCCCCCCCCCACGATTGTACCTTAAACTTGTCTGCAAGGCTTGGCTCCTGAACAGTGGAGCACCTGGTTCACTGGCAGGGAAAGATTGCAACCCATCCTGCGGTTTAGAGTGAAATGTAAAGGATCTGTCCAAGGAGCCCATTTTAGGGACAGGTTTTCTCATGTTAAGACTCTCAACAGATGCGCTGGGAGAGGCCTGGGCACAAATGGTGCTTTTATTGGCTTAGTGGGGGAAGGCTGCCCTACAGAGTGTTGACCAGGTCCTTGTGGTCGATGACCCTTCCCCTGTCGATGCCGGTATTGATGCCACCGCTGGGCGTCCGTCCGCAGGCCAGAAGGTGGTTGGTGAAGGTGTTCTCCCGGGGGCAGAACCGGCAGGGCGCCGCCTGGGGCTCCGGGGGCAGCTGGCCGTAGTCGCTGGAGGTGGTGCGGTAGATCAGGAGCTGGGCCTGGGCCAGAGGGCGGCCTCTTTTGCCTGGCAGGGCAGAGGGCAGCGCCTTTGGGTCCAGCATGCAGGAGAAGACCGGGTTCCCTGGGTTGGCGCAAGGGCACCGCTGGGCAGAGGGGTCCTTCATGGCGCAGGGGGGCTCTGCAGCCATGGCCCCTGCCTGCCTCCTGCCAGAGAGAGAGAGAACAGGGCATCAGCTTCCTCCGCCTCTCCTCCCGGCTCTGGAGGAAGGAAGAGACGCCTGGCCCCAAAAGAGGCAGAGAGGGATGCAGGGACTCACTGGAGGCTCCTCTTCGGCCCAAAGCCAAGGATGCAGAGGAGGACCAAGCGGCGGTGGCCGAGGATGCGTCTCCTAGGCAACCGCGGAGCATCCCAGCCTCCTCTCGGCCCCGCCCCCGGCCTTGCGTCATCAGCGGGGCCTTTGTCGACGCTGCAGCCGCCTCCTGGGCCTTGTAGTCCCCGCGCGCCCCTCCCTCCGCTCGGCGGCGCCCCAGAGGACTACGCTTCCCAGGGAGCCTCGCGGCCGGTGCGCAGGCGCAGCGACATCATCGCCCCTTTGTTGTTGTCGGAAGGAAGGCACAGGCCGGCAGGCAGACAGGAGGCCGAGCGGCGGCGCTTCACCGGGAGCCGCCCGAGGAAGGGAAGGAGGGAGGCCGGTCCAGGAGAAGGGCAAAACACCCGCCCGCCCGCCGCTCTCTGCGCCTTCCGCCGCGGAAGATGTCCGAGAGCGCCAGCGACAGCGACTCTTCCTGCGGGTGGACCGTCATCGGCCGAGAGGTAGGTCTCCGCCGCCGCCGCCTCTCGCCACGGCCCTTCCCTCGGAGGTCCCGGGGCTCCAGGCTCGCCTTGCCAAGGGCCTTCAAAGGCCCCAAGCCCTTGGCCTCCCTCCCTCCCTGGACCAGGAAGAGAGCCGCCTCCCTCGCCTCCGGGCCCCGGTCTCCCTTGAGGCCAGGCGGGCCTTCCCCTCCCCTCCCCTCCCCTGGCAGGAGACGGGCCCAAGGCTCCTGTCCCTCTGCCTCCGCGGCCGAGAGCAGCCTGGCTCCTCTCTTTCCCCCAGGGCTCCGATGCTGAAGCCGAAGAAGGCCTCCATCTCCTCGGCCCCTCCGAGGAGACACCGCCGCCTCTCCTGCAAGGAAGTGACCCTCGCCACCAGCAGAAGCAGGACCCGGCCACGGACCCAGAAGGTGAGCCCCGGCACGAAGCCCCCTCAGGAGAGCGGGAGCCCCCAGACTGGCGGATGGGGCCCCGAGGGCCTTGGCCAAACTGGGACCAGGCCCTTGCCTTTAGGCCTTGCTTTGCAGGCCATAGAATCCTAGCATGGTAGTGATGGAGGAGACCCAAGGGCCCTGATCCTGCCATGCAGGGCATCTCCAGCCACAGCTTCGTGGGAGTGAGTCCCATGGAGCTGATGAGGTGGCACTGCCAGGGTCTGTCATGCCAAGAGTGGGTCCTGAATGGCAGATGTTCAGTCAAGGGGCTTTCACTCTCTTTGAATGGCAGAAGCCCATCTGGACTCCTGTCCCTAGGCCTTCCCTCCTCTTTTTGGGGGATGCTGAGAGAGACCCTCTGCCCTTGAACTGGGCACCCTCTCATTCCCCGCAGGGATGCTCAGCCCTGGGCAGAGCCAGAGTTGCTCACGCACAAGAATTGGGGGGCAGTCTGTACCCTGTACATAGTAAACGTTTGTTCTCGCAGCTGAATTTGGCCACGAAGATGTCTCAGTCATAGCAGACCAGAGTCACTCGGAGATCGCCAAGACCGTCCCAGAGGTAAGTGGTGGCTCCATAGAGGCAGGTGATGGGGAGCCAGGGCCTCAGGGCAGGTGGAGGGTGCGGGCGGACGCTGCCTGTCGAGGGGCCAGGGGGGTTCAGTGGTTTCGGAAGAGGAATCCTGGTTGTCAGTAGAAGGTCTAGAGAGAAAGAAGAGAGGAGGCAGAAGAGATGAAGTATGCCCCCCCCCGTGGCATCTGCATTGACAGCACTGAAGGGGTGTGTGTGTTGTAAAACCATAGTCCCTGGGCCCCCCCCACTTCTCTCTTTCCAGGGATGTTAGGTGAGAACAAGGAGATTTAAAAATGTGATGAATGGGAGTCAGATTTTTGGTCCAGGTCTTAACATTTGAGATTAACAGTATTCAGGCAACATTCTGTTGATATCATTGTTTTATATTTAAGTTGGGGGAGGAAAACCAAATAAGAAGCCAACAGCCAGGTCTGGAATTTCTTTTCTTCATAATTGCAAGCTTTAAGGAAACGCTGGTTATTTACAATTCTGCCCAAAACAACCCTCCCCTTTCTTTTGTCTGTGGGGCAGAGCTATCCAGGCATGGCTTGAAACTCAGTGCTGCCCAGGCTGAAGCATAGTGACCCAAACCTTAGCTGGAGCCCCTGAAACGCCTCCTTCAGAGGCTCAAGAGAAGAAGACGCAAACTCACTGTTCCTCTTTCAAACTTTCCTGCTCTCCTAGCCTAGTGCTCTTTTTGGAGCGCTTATGCCTGTGCTTTAATACTTTGTCCAAGGATGAGAAAGGAAAATTGCCGGATGACAATACCTGCGTGGGGGCTATTAGCGACGACTCAGACATCGTGACACTGGAAGCACCAAAGGTAGAAGAAATCGGAAGCGAAATCGGAAGCCATGAAGGGCTTGTGCCTTGTGGGGACGAGGAGCCCTCAGCCTCTGAAGACTTCAACATGGGCTCTTCCTCCAGCAGCCAGTACACCTTTTGCCAGCCAGAAACAGGTATGTGCTCCCCATTATTATTATTATTAATAATAATAATAATAATAATAATAATAATAATAAATGTTTATTTATATTTCCCGCTTCTCCCTTCAGATCGAAGCGAGATTACAGCAGTAAAAACATCATAAAATACATACATAATTCAAAAACATCAATCCAAGAAATAAACATTAAAAGGGAAAAGGAGAAAGTTGTTGTAGTGCTGCTCAGCCGTAAGGATTGAGTCATATATTCAGATGTACAAATCAGATTAGAGGAGATCCGTTGGATAGGTCCACCGGAAGAGATCCGTCTTCAGTGTCTTTTTGAAGGATTCCAAGGAAGGGTTAAGACGGACCTCTTCCGGTAAATTGTTCCAGAGTCTAGAGGCCATTGCAGAAAATGCTCTACAAGGGGTATTTCCAACCTGGTTTTGGGTTGTTCCAATATTTTTGTGCCAGATGTCCTGAGGGTGCGGGGCAGATTATGTAGGGAGAGGCGTTCCCTTAAGTAACTTGGGCCCAGGCCATGTAGGGCTTTATAGGTAATAACCGAAACTTTGTATTGCGCCCAGAAGCTAATCGGCAGCCAATGTAGAGATTTCAACACCGCTGTAATGTGCTCTGATCTTGGTGTCCTGGTGATCAGTCTGGCTGCAGCATTCTGAATCAGTCGGAGCTTCCGAACTTGGTACAAAGGTAGCCCCATGTAGAACGCATTGCAGAAATCTAAACGAGAGATTACCAGCGCATGTAGTACTGTTTCAAGATGCCCTTGAGCCAGGTAGAGAGGCAGTTGGCGTATCAGCTGAAGCTGATACCATGCACTCCTGGCTATCGCCTCCACCTGAGATGTCAACTGTAGAGACGAGTCCAGTACTCCCAAACTGCGAACTTCATTCTTCAGGGGGAGTGTGTCCCCGTCAAGGATAGGGGCACCTATCGCGAGCACCTCCGTTTTCTCTGGATTCAGCTTGAGTTTGTTTTCCCTCATCCAGCCCATCACTGACTTAAGGAAGGCATTCAGAGGAGAGATGCCATCCTTAGTCACTGCAGCAGTCGGAGACATAGAGAATTAATTAACTCCAGGAGAGCAGGAATGGCCAGGATGCAAGTCAGCTGGCAGTCCATCCCCTCCACTGCCAAGATTGAACATGAGAGTCCACCATGCCAACTGGTCCAATGATGGATTCTCTGGGTCCCTTTAATCAATTAGCCAGTATGGAAAAGCAGGATGCTGCTTTCTGCAGCTGGATGGACACCCAGGATAGGAACTGGCTCTTCCTTGCCCATTTGTGCCAGTATCTTTGCCTCCTTCCTGGCACTTTTCTGGTTAAGAGGATGGCACTGGCTTCGAGTCCCCCAAATGCAGCTCCCTAAAGAGGCCTTGACTCCACATTTCCATCAATTGCCACACCTTTTTAACAGCTGGAGAAGCCGGCTTAGCCCCGTTCCAGCTGGGCTAGTGATGAATTCTGTGGGTCCCTTTATTCCATATCGAAGAGCAGGGTGCTGCTTTCTAGAGGAAGAGCCTGATCCTGCCTTGGGTGTCCCCCCAGCTCCTGTTTGTGGGGGTGGGGGGTTGTCCTGGCCCTAAAATACTTTCTAGACACCGGTGCTTTTGATCTGGCAACCCCATCTGCAACATCAGCCTGTTATTTGTAGACAAGAGGAGGCAGAAGGGTGCAAGGAGTCCTCTAGCCCCAGCAGTGGAAATCCCAGGGCAAAACATCACCCATGTCAAGCATGCTTGACTTCTGTGTCACAACAATTGGAATGCTAGTTCAGAATGAAAATATTTCATATTTGTCCAGGTACAAATGGTGCTCTCTTTCAGAACAGAAGCTGAGAATTAATGTTTAACCTCTTGGAACATGAAACTCTTCCTGGCAGATGGAGTTCAAGCCTACTTTCTGGTCCATAACAGCATACATTCAATTTACATTTTAAAATAGGGTTGTGCAACTTGGGAGATTAAGGACTGAACTGGAATTGACCAGAAGTTTACTTTGGTTTTTAAAGAAGGCCTGGGGGAGGGACAAGGTGCAGTGACTGTCCCCCTCCAGCCCCAAGAGAGGAGGGCGTTCGGGAACAAAAAGTATTTTTAAAAAAGAAAAAAAAAAAAACATGTTTGACCCCTAAAGGCCACAAAAACAGTCCTGGGGGCTGCATGTGGTCGAGAGGCTAGACGTTGCCCTCCTCTGTTGTAAAATAAGCAATTTCAGATGGAAGAAAATTATTCCTTCTATGTGAGATTTGTTTTTTATTGTTAAATATTGTATAAATAGTTTTTGATATTACTGCCCAGAATTCTCCAAAATGTACCCAGGATGTTTACAAAGCCAGTCCTGATAAACTGAGCTACAAAATACAAACAAGGTTTTGGAGAAGATTTATTATTTACTGAAATTATACCATCCCTTTCTTCCAGAATGGTCTCATAGATCTCCCCCCCCCCCCCCAAAAAAAATGTGCTACTAGCAGCACGTTGCTAGCCAAACCTGCCAAGATGCTGCATGGCAGAGCACTTTCTGAAGAGTGCATCTTGCTCATTCATTCATTCATGGTATTTGTACCCCATTCTTCTGCCAAATTGTTAACTAGAGAGTTCCCTGCCCTCAGACTCACAATCGAAAAAAGACATATGACTCAAAAGGAGAAGGAATGGCGGTGTGAAAAGGGATCAAGTCTATTGCTCCAGATATTGCTGGTTCTTCTCTACCTCTGAGGCCAAGGCCATGGCACTTGGAAGTCTTCCGTGTCTTCCTCTCTTCTCCCCAACTTTTAAAACCCACAAAGAAGACCCAAATGGAGCAGTTGAGGGGTGCAGGGGTCCTCTCTGGCTGCTGAAGGAGAACCACTTGGGTTGGACCACAGTGCCAGTTACCAGCCTAACTTCACATGCTCCTCATAGCAGCCAGAAAGGGAGGCCTCAGGCTTGGGGTGTGTGTGCGATCCTAGTACTGCCAGACTTTGGTTCGTTGGAGAGAGGGTAGCAGTCAGTGGCTTGCAGCTCATCTCCGCAGGGCCAACCTTCCTGGTAATGTTCGGCCTCCTTAGTTGTGTTTTCTTGGTTGACCAAGGACTAAATCTCTTCCTTCTGTTTTGTATGCAAAAGCCTGTTGGTTGAAGATGCTGTGGAAGATCCTGGTGTGTGTAAGTGGATGGGGTAAGCAGTTGAGTCAGCAAACGAAGGCAGGGTGACCAGACCAGACTGGTTTGGGGCTTGCTGTGTGATGCTTTGCTTGTGTGATGTAAACAGAGCATTCAAAATGTCGCTGAGGGTTCTTCCGGAAGCGAGGGAAGGAAGGGCCAGAGGGCAGCGCAAAGTGGGGAGGAGGAAAGCTGGGCAACGGAAAGGAGAGTGCCGCAGCAGTCCCTTTGTTTATGGCAGGACACAGCCATAGGAACAACCAGCTAAACCCTCTTGGCTGATAATCTATCATTACAGACAGGCCAGATTGCTACTTTTGGGTCTTTCTTGTTTGCACTTGTTTGCCCATTTGTCCTGTGCTTGAAAGTGGAGTGATTCATGCCTGATTTGTCCTATTGCACATGCATGGGCTACTTGTTGAATCCCCCTTGGGTTAGTGGTGGATAGGTCTCCTGCTCTCTCCTTCTCCCTACATTTTTGGAAGTGTGTGCCTTTGCTCAGAGCCACTTTCCAGCTTTCCTCTTTATGAGACAGTCAGCCAACTGTGTCTTGGATGCAGGGCCTTTGCGGCTGCCTGGTGACATTTGTTCGCTCTGGCTGACATGAGCCACAGAGCGGAACCTCTCACAGCCCCAGAGGCAGCCTAGGACAGCAGTCAGCTCTGTCGTTGCCATTTGCATGGCTTGCCTCTGCCATGGCTATGATCAGGTGAAGGCACTCAGAACTCTCCTTGGATAGTTAGATCAATCCTTCAAAGGATTAATGCACTTGTGTGGCAGGACAGTGGCTCTTGGTGAATTGCCAGGCAGGGCTCTGGTGCAATTTGAAAGTACAGCCACTGTCCAAATAACTAGTTGTTGGAATGTGCTAATCCTAAATGTAATGCATCAACTGGTGTTGAATTTCTGATCCTTAAAAAAAAAGTATCTGCATTTAGGTTGGAGGCAGCTGCGTGACGTGAAATGTGGTTTCAAGGACAGAACGCGCATGAGGCAGGTCCTTTGCTTCCCACAAGAGATGTGCCCTCATCTAGACCATGATCTGCAGAGCAGATGGTATAATCGTAGAGTTGGAAGAGACCGCAAGGACCATCCAGTCCAACCCCTGGCCATGCAGGAACTCTCAATCAAAGCATCCCCATTGACAGATGGCCACCCAGCGTCTGTTTAAAGACCTCCAAGGAGGGAGACTCCACTACACTCTGAGGAAGGAGTGTGTTCCTCTGTTGAACAGCTCTTACTGTCATGAAGTTCTTCCTAATGTTGAGCTGGAATCTCTTTTCTTGGAGCTTGCATCCATTGCTCCATTGGGTCCTATTCTCTGGAGCAGCAGAAAACAAGCTAGCTCCTTCCCCAATATGACATCCCTTCAAATATTTAAACAGGGCTATCATATCACCTCTTAACCTTCTCTTCTCCAGGATACACATGCCCAGCTCTCTAAGTTGTTCCTCATAGGGCTTCATGGTTTCCAGTCATGGTTTAGGAATCCCATAATTCCTTGTCGTTGGCTTTGCTGTCTAAGACTCTGGGAGGCTTTGGCAGTTCCTGCCTTTCCACAGGCTGCTTGGCACCACAGTGGCCCAGTAGGATGGGGACCAGAGGGAAAGGAGAGGAGGAGAGTCCTGTGTTGCCAGGAAGGTCCTTTGCACATTCTGCAATGGATACCGCTTGCCTTTCAGTCTTCCCATCACAGCTGAGTGGTGAAGAGTCAAGCAGCGATGAAACCAGCAACCGCTCCAGCCCTGCCCTCAGGCGCCGGCGGGCCAAGAAGAAACTCATCTCAAGTTCTGAATCGGAGGATGTGCCGCCGCGGGAGCAGGAAACTGAGCCAGTCAAGCATCCATCTCCCAAGCATCAGTTCAGCAGTGGCCTTAACAGATGCATCATCCTGGCACTGGTGATTGCAGTCAGCATGGGCGTTGGACATTTTTATGGTGAGTGACAGGGGGAATCTTTCCCCTACATCAGCAGAAATAAGCCAGTCATAGTCCTGCTTTGTAAATCTGAAGCGTTTCTGTGTGAGGGTGCTGCTCCTTCTCCTTGGGCACAGGGGTGTCTTTCCCTTGGTGTGCCTGGAAAGTTTCCAGTTGAGGAAACGGGTGCTAGCCAGACATACAAGGGTTGGGCTGTGGCTCAGGCCTGGCCCAGGTGGCCTTGCAGAGCTCCTGAGGATCAAACAGGGCAGCAGCTACCTTCAGATTTTGTCATAGGAGGATGTGGGCCATCACTAAAAACAGGGCAGCAAAAAGGATTTGGGAAGGTGGTTGAAAGGGGAGGGAAGAATGTCATGGAGCCCACATTAAGTCTGGCGTCAGAGTTTGGAGCAATAGTTGTCCTGAAGGACAGGTTGGAGCCATGTTCCCATTTAGGCTCCCTCTGGGCTGCAATTGGACCCTGTTGCCACTGATTCTTTATAAATGCAGTTGGGTAGCTGGCTTATGGTTCCCCCATCCCACCTCTTCTTTTACACCTGACTTGCCCATTTGTACCTGTGGGGCTGAAAAATGGTAGCACAGTACACTGTCTACCCTTCGTATCTGAACTAGGGACAGACCAAAGAATCTTGCTTGGTTTCATGACCTTTGAGCAGAACTGACACATCTCCATTCTTTTGGTCTTCAGGGATCCTTGAAGGTAAGTGGCCAGGCTGGAATGTTCTGCTTTGCCATTGAGCCTGATACTCCTGCTTGTTCTTTTACTTTGGGCAAAGTAGTCCATGCCAGCATGCCTGCAATGGGGAGTGTGGGGTGTCTGTGTGTGAAGGGGTTTTTTTTGGGGGGGGGGGGTGCAGATTGCACTTTGGAGCTGGGGCAGAACAGAAAGAGAACCCAGGCAGCCTGTGGAGGGAAATGCCCCCGATGCAGACTGTCCGCTTGGGCTCCTGAGCTTGACAGAATGCCTCAGCAAACTGGCATGTTCAAAGCATGGCTTTTAGCCCTCAAACAGAGGAGGTTCTTTGACAGCCACAATCCTGCAGCAGCCTTAGAGCACTCTCCTTCCGGTGGTATCACTGCGGACAAGTATTCTTCCTTAAGGATACAGAGCAATGAAGAATTTTCATGGAATAGTTTTCATATTTATTATCAAACAATCTCCATGCTTTCAAGGTGTGTGCCAGGGCTACAATGGTTCAATTACAAGTTGCACCTTTCAGGCTTTCCTAACAATGATCATGGCATGCACTAGTTGTACAGTGCACAACTCGAGAGGAGGAAAGGTGTGTTATCTGATAAGGTGTCTTGCTTCCCCTTTTATTGTGATATAAAATAAGAATTTATGTTTCAAGGTACCGTTCAGATCCAAGAACGTCAGCAGCTGGTTGAGAAGACACATGAAGATGAACTGAATGGTATGAAGGACAGCCTGATTCAGTGCCAAGAGGAACAAGGAAGTAAAACCGAGTGCAAGGTAAGGGCGACCTCTGCTCACAGAGTGGCTCTAAATCCTAGACAGGACCCGTTTCCATTGGGAGGCTTGGCTTCTTTGGTTTCCAGGGAGAGCAGAAAGGTCCTCAGCTGATTTGTGGTCTCTGCCAGAGTCCCTGGCCCTGCCGGCCACAAAGAGTCCAGGCACCCTGGGAGGAAAGGGCCACAATGTACAGGGCTCTGAGGCTGGGGGCTGGCTGAGCCAGGCTGACCGGATGGGGATGGGAACCAAGCTGAAAGCCCATCACAAGTACTCCTTGCATTTTTGGGACAGAGAGATCTGCCTTGGTTGGAGACGTGTCAAGGTAAATCAGTGGAAAGACCAAGGACTCCCCTGTGAGCGTGGGTCTTTTGTGCGCCCTGTTCGGTTGGGAAGCACCTGCAGCCTTGGGAGTGTCATGCTCCCCATTAGATCAACCATGTTCTTTGGTCCATGGGTGTTTCCCATACCACAGCTGCCATCATATTGTCTTCATAGTTGCTGCAGATGAACCAACTGCTAGACTAGCACACACATCCTTGTGCCCATCTGGAAGTGGTCAAGGCACATTCCAAGCTGTGTGTGTTGGAGCGGAGGTTTATACAACCCTGGATAGTGGAGCATCCCATGCCTGTTCCCTTTCACACTGGGCAGGCTCTACGGGAAGTATAATATCACTTCCTAGTCATGTTTATGCATCTGTAGGCAAAGTGCTGCAGTGACCTCTCCACACCCCATTTTTAAACTTACTCTTCCAGTACTGGAACATTGCTTTAACTCCTCCTTTGTCTCTCCAGTCTCTAAAGGAAGGCTTGGCAGCATGCTTGCTGATGACAGAGATGGAGAAGAAATCCTTTGAGTCCCAGAAGGACCACCTGGCATCAGAGAACCTTCACTTGAGGGAATCTTTACAGAAAGAGGAGAAGGCATTGGCTGTGTTGCAAGAAGAACTAAGGAAGCTCCGGGAACAGATAAGGCACTTGGAAAACAAAGGCCTCGAGTCTCCAGTTGCCACTGAAAACCAGAAGTTGAAAGTCCATTTGGAAGAGGAAAAGCATCGCATGCAGAGTTTTGTGAAACAGAAGGAGACACTACTGGCTGAGGCACAGATGCTGCGGAGGGAACTGGACAAAGAGTGTCAGCTGACCATGGCTCTTCGGGAAGAACTGGAGAAGCTGAGTGCTCACCAGGCGGCTCCGGAGGCAGGGGCAGGGAAGGGTCTGCCAGAGAACCAGGAGATAGAAATTCTGCGGGGAAGGTTGACCGAGCTGGAAAAGAAGCTCAGCTTTGAGCAGCAGCGGTCGGACCTGTGGGAGAAGCTGTATGTAGAGGCCAAGGATCATGCTGAGAAGCAAGGGCAAGCAGGCAAAGCACAGCAGCCAGCTGGAAAGGGGACAGGCAAGGCCAGAACGAAGCCAAAAGCAACCTTTTTTGGCTCAATGAAAGAGACTTTTGATGCCATGAAGAACTCCACAAAGGAATTTGTGAGGCACCACAAAGAGAAAATCAAACAGGCCAAAGAAGCTGTGAAGGAGAACTTGAGAAAGTTCTCAGATTCTGTAAAGTCCACCTTCAGACACTTCAAGGACACGACCCAAAATATCTTTGAAGAGGGAGAGAAGAAATGGTATGCTGGGAAACGGCAGGAGACTGGCCGGGAAAGGAAAACGGCAAGCCGTTCCCACGAGGGTCCACACCACCGGGCCCCTGGGGGCCAGAGGGAGCGGGGTGAGGGAAGGCGAGCCAAGGATCCCACTGCCCCCAGGTGCCTCAAGCGCCCCACTTACAACAGGAAGACTCGCATGGCCCACAAGGGCTGCACAGGGATTTTTGACTGTGCCCACCAAGAGTTTGTCAGCCTCTTTGACAAAGTCCTGGACCCAATTCGGGCTGATGAATTTAACCAGTTAATGCACAAGTACTTGCAGCAAGAAGTAGACAACTTCCATCACTGGAGGGAACTGGAGGGTTTTATGAACCAGTTTTTCTGCAATGGTGTTTTCATCCATGATCAAATGCTGTTCACAGACTTTGTTAATGACATTAAAGATTATCTAGAAGACATCAAAGAGTACCATGGGAACAGCGACAGAGCGTTTGAAGACTTAGATAAATACATCTACCAATATTACTTCCACTATGAACCAGCTCCTCAATATGGACCCAGGTGAGAGCAAGAAGACTGCTTGCTCCTCATTCCTGCTGGGCTGGCCAAAGAATGCACCAGTCTTCCTCAGCGGTGGGCATGCCAAAGAAGCCCTGGGTGGGAGTAGGGATTGGGGGCATTCCTTCTGGGTTCAGGAGACACAGTCCCTGTGGAAGTGTTTTGATTTTTCCCTACCAGTTTCATTTCTGTACATTAAACAGTGTAGGAAAGAGCTCCCAATGTCTCAAGGTTCCACTTGCTTTATCAAAAACAATGTGTTGACTGGGGTTGGTCAGTATTTTTTAAAAGTTGCCTCAAGAATGAGTTGTAGCAATGGATACAATATCTGACGTGAACTAATGGCCTGTCTGTTCTTCTTCTTTTAGCCACCCTGCCTTACCTTTCATGCAGATTCAAAGTGGCCCACAAAAAAGACATGTGCCGAAGCACCAACAGCGCTTCAAGAGAGAAGGCCGGTGGCATAAACAAGGGCGCGCCAACGGGAGACACACAGCAAACCTGGAGATAGAAGTGGGTCAAATGCCCTTCCAGGCAAAGTACTAAACAGCCCTTTTTGTCAGGAGCCCAGTGAGAGGAAGGCAAAGACATGACCCTCTGTGTGGGGAAGCAGCTGATGCTCTCCTCTGAACCACCCAGGGCACACTCCCCCCCAACCCACCTCTCTGCTCTGGGGAGACGCAGCTCTACTATTGCAATAAATGAACTGGGTGAGCAGTAGCTTGTGTGTGTGTTCGTAAAATAAGCTTCTTTGCCCTTGTGATCCAGATGCAGAGTAATACTTCAGTGTACTAACTTCATCTCATGCCAGTCAGAAGCCCGTCTGTTTTAACCTGCTTACTTAATCTTTTTGTGGTGGTGCTGGAGTGGAACCTGTTGATTCGCTCGCTTCTTCTGTGCTGCTTTCTGATCAGCTTGCTGACTTGCATTTGAATTTTCTTGCACATCTATTTCCAAATGGTAGAAGAAGAATAAAGATGTGGTTGGAAAAAAAGGCTTTTTATTTATAAAAGTTTGTATAGCTGTCCATACTCTGTCCAGAGAGGAAGTCTCTGAGAAGAAGGATCTTGGCAGGTGGTTGTGTTGCAAGGCCAAAGGTGTGGGCCCTTTGTGGTCAAGCGGGAAGGGTGCATGTTCTGCTGGGCGCATCCCAGGTATATTCCCAGCAAGGTTTGATGGATGGGCCTCAGCGCTGCTTTTGATTCCTTTGATAAACATAAACATGACTTCCGATTCGTCCTTCAGGTAAATGGGTGTGAAAGAATGTAGCATCCTTTTCATAACCGTGTGAAACAAGAAATGGTGATATGCCCTAGAAGTACAAAATACATTTTAACATTTATATGACGCATCGTTTCATTTTGAAATTAGTGGTGTTGTCTCTCCGATACCATTACAGGCATTTCTAATGCTATTAAACATGTTTGCAGTTTTCTAACCTAATTCTGTTGCTGAGTAACTCACAGATCATAAACTTTAAAAGCTTTCAATTGAGTGGATACTGGTTAACAAAAACCTGCATTTGAGTGCCTGGCTCCAAAGGGATTAACACACATGTGTGCCTGCACCTGGCTTCCCTGAGCACCTGGGACCTTCCAGGACTGGAGGAGAGGCAAGAATGGTTTGGCACATGACAGACCTGCTCAAGCACACTGAAGAAGACGATGTGCGAGGGAAGCAGCGAAGTGTTGGCAACAAACTCTTCTTGGAGCCAGTCAAGAGGGGATGAGTAGAACAAATCCGCTTCATCCTGGTAATCTGTCCTTCCAGTCAAGTCTGGTGGGCACTGAAGAAACCTCAGCTGTAATGGGCAGTGAATGTGGCTGAGGGAGAAAGGAGGGAAAGAGGCCCTCAGGAATTGGCAGAGGTGGCTGAGCAGCCTGCCAGGGAGCCCCGCAGGCCACAAACATCACTGCCTCCCCAGGCTCCTTGGGTGGTGGTGGGGAGCTGCTTGAGCAATGGGAAAGACTCCCTACATTCAAGCAAGACTACCCCAACACACCTTGGTAATCAGAAAGAGGACAGGTATGACTCCCTTGCTCTGCCATGGATAATCTCTGTTCAGGAGGGGGCACTTACAGGCAGGAAAGGACTGTGCAGAACGCAAGATGGGGAACACGGCTCATCTGCCCAGACAAACTGTTGTGCACAAGAGAGTGTCATGACAAACATGGGATCCCTTTGAGCTGATGAGGTCAGGAGTTACCTGGACCAAGTCCTTTTATGACTGTCTAAGTGGCAGCTTGATCCAAGGGTGTTCCTTGGGTTCCACCCATCCAGGTGGAAGGCAGAGGGGTCTCTTCTTACCTATAATAGGGGGTGGAATGGCAGGGCATCAGCATCAAGACAGAGGCTGGTTTCTGGGAAGGACTGCTCTGGCAGAGCCCTCGCAAGTGGCCCATGACGTCGAGGGTCCCGCGCTGGTGCACTAAACCTGTATAGAGCGCCAGCAGCGCATTGGAAACCAGCAAGAAGCAGACAGCCACCTTCCTTCCCCTTTGGAGGTAGTTAAGTGAATGCCCTGCCAGGGAGAAAAGGAGAGTGCGCCTCAGCAGACACAGGAAGTCTCTGTGCCCTTTCCTTGGGTTTGATCCCTCTGCCTCTCTGATTTGCCCAATAAATCTGTATGAGAAGCCCAGTGTCTAAAATGGGGATGCACACATTTTACATTGTGAAAGAAGGTGGTCTTAGCAAATCCAAGGTAATAAAAACAATTCTTTGCCACTAGAGTCTTTCTGACCCATTTTCATTTAAACCAGGATGCTCAACATCACCATTTTGGCACAAATTGTTAAGCATGTGGACAACCCTCAAGAGTGGCATTCAGATTTCATCAAAAACAACCAGTCGTGATCAAATTCCTTGCAGTTGTATAGCACCTCATCTTTTGTCTATGTGACATTTCCCCTCTTTTCAGACAGACCACACTGCCCTACTACAACTCTCCTTCAGGGACAGCCAGCTCTGCTTTGACACTTCATTGTGAGGCCACACCTGTCCTGAAAGGGGCACAGAGGCCATCTCAGGGCAAAACACTTACCACAGAACACCATGCACAAGGGCAGCACTGGGTAGATGAACCTGAACTCCTTGTGGCCCAACATGCTACAAACAAAGAGAAAGGATTTCACGGGGAAAAGCCAAAAGGTATCCCCTCCCCAGCCTCCTCTTCCCAGCCATTTCCTGCTCTGCTGCAATGACACAGCAGGTCTTGCATAAGGGCCAGCAGGAGAAAGGCAACAGGCTCACTGATAGGACCACCACAACCCCCTCCAAATGCAGCTGTGAGGAAAAGGAGTTGCTGCTACCACCGCCGGTCTAGCTGTAGCCCTGAAGTGGGACAAGCAGGTCTTATGTCCACCTCTCACCAGCAGCATTAGCATGGCAACACTATGTTAGACATAGAGGGAGGCTGACATCCAGCCCAGGAGTCAAACCTTGGGGGCTCTGTGACTGCTGGGACCCCAACGTTCCTGTCCAATTCAAGAGGAAGCTTGCATGAAATGGCCCAGCCCTCCTCCATCCCCACTGGGGATGAGCCAGCACCTGATTCCTCAACATCACAACCTGCCACCAGCTCATCTTAACAAGGTTTTCTTTCCCTTTCCCCTCCCACCCACAATGTTTCTTCCTTTCATGCCAAGTGCTGGCAATGCCTAACAGCAGGATGCAAGCCAATGAACCTCAAACAATTTTTAACTAGAACATGGCAGGGGACATACCTGTATACTGCAACTGTCCAGAGCACCACGACCAGAAACAGGTGGTACCTTCTGGGTGCCTGGAAGCAGCCATGAATGAAGAAGGGGAGGTGAGGGCCCAAGACGGCCGGCAAGCCCTGAGTCAAATACCAGTGCCATGGATGGGATCCATAGAAGGTGGCCAAGTTCTGCAGCACATTGAACTTCACAAAGTTCAGGTGAACCACAACCCACTGCAGGAGGAAGGAGGCAAAGGCAGGCAGGTTAGTCGACAGAGAAGCAGAGCAGAAAGAGAGGGAGAGTGGTCTTCTGGCCCCTGCTTTTAGCCATTTGGCTTTACTTGCATTACTCCCACTTATCCCCCTGACACTTTCCAAGGGAAATGCCTTCAGCAAGCAATGTTTTTCATCCATACCATCAGTTCCCCCAACTGTCACCCACCTTTAGTAGAGCAGGAAGGATTCTACCATAAGTAAGGAGGGCTTGTTGCCCTGGGAGAAGGCAACAGAGGCCAGCTCCCACTTTGGGCCTTGCAGCAGGACCGAGGGTACCTATGCTGGCAAATCTAACCTGCCCATCCTCATTCTCAGCACTGCCATGAACTGCAAGACATTCCCTAGCAGAGATGTTGGGGGGGGGGAGCGGAGATGAAGGTTGAGTGATCTGCCTCCCACAAAGTCCTGCTGCCAGGCAGGGACAGGACTCATTAGTGAACCGGCACTTACCTTGCCAAAAAATACTCGGTCAATGACTAAAGAGGTGCCCAAGGTCCCTAGGCTGTTAAAAAACAAAAAATGCCCCCATGGCATGAAATAACTACGCTGTCCCAACTGCTCCTCTCCAACCTTCCTGCTTCACATGCTTTCTCCTCGCCATACACAGGCTGAACATAGAACTGTCTTCCTCCCAGCACCAACCTGCGCCATGTTAACCTGGTGCTCTTTCACCACTTAAGGTCAAAGATGCAACACCCGCCCCAAGTGCCACCAGATAAGAAAGGGTCTCTGCCCCCCACAACTTGTGGCTACCAGCAACTGCTGACAGTCCTGAGGCTGCTGTCCACAATTTGTGGTTGCCTGCACCAAGAGGTGAGAGATGCCACATCTGCCTAGTTCTTAATGCTTTGGACCTGCTATCTTATAGCCACCTTATCACACTTTTAGATCTATTTGGATTATTGCTGTCCACTGACCCCACTGGGATGTAACCCAGAAGAAGGAGATGCCGCTTCCGATGCTCTTTCCAAAAGTGCCAGAGCAGTAGAGGAACCCAGAGGATGGCTGCAGTTGGGCGGATAATGAACGCCAGTGCTGCTAGGGTCAAGTAGTGAAGGCTGGGGAGAAGAGGCAAACACATTGAGGGCCACTGGGAAGCCCAAGACAGCTTTGACATAGCCAACAAGAAGGGTGTGCTGCATTTCCACAAAGGAAGCGTGCTTTGCTCCTTTATAGCACAGCCCCCCCTCCCGCCTTCAGCATGGCTTATGCCAAGGAGAACGGGTGCAAGGCTTCCACCTTTGGCTATCTCTTCTCAGCTGCCCTGAGTCTGGGAAGCAGGACCAACATGTTATAGATAAGAAAGACAGGCCTGGGTACCACTCTGTGGGGATGGTGCTATGGCTTGACATCATCAAAAAAATCCAAAACCAAATTCTGGCTATAAAAGAGAAAGTCCATGGCCACCTCCCTTTCCTCAAAGCACATGCCACAGAGAGTTCTTGACCTGTAGAAGCCAGCCAGAAAGTGTCCATGCCTGGCCGAAGCTCAAAGTAATGGAAGGACTTCATTCGGGGTGGGGTTCTGGAACAGCACAGTAAGTGCTTGGCCACCAGAAGACAATTCTTTCAAAGTAGCAGCTATTTTGTAGATGGAAAATGATTAAGTATTTTTTGCAGGGGGTAGGTAACCCAAGCATGCTTGCCAACATTTTGAGCATAAGTGCCATGACACTGGCAGACACCTCCTGAGGCCTGCAATCATTAAAAGTGCAATTACGAGGGAGGACCCCTCTGACTGTGACAAGACATGTCTCACCTGCTCCCCATCTTCGTGCCTTCCATGGGATAGTAGGAAAGGGCCAAGGTGGTGAGGACTGTTTCCATGGTGTTGGTTAGAGTTCTGGTACAGCAGTACCATGTGAACCAAGAAGACAACTGGCAGAAGTACTGAAACCAAGGCAGGAGGAGAGAAGAGTTGGGCCGGGTAAGGCTCCTGGCAGAGTCACAAGGCGTCAGAAGACAGTAGGAAGCTCACAGCCTCCCAGGCGGTTCCAGCATCTTCCCTCATCTGTGAGATACTGTCCCACTCCAGAGCAGGCGTCTGAGCAAGAGGAAGGGGGCTAGGACTCACCACCCATTTGGCAGCCTCTGTGTTATCCAGTTGCTTCACTAAGGAGTATAACTTCACATCAGCCACTGCTGCTAGAAGGGCCTGGACAATCCTAGGAAGCCAGATCTGTGATGGGCAAGGATGGTGTGAGGAAAAAATGAGGGAGAGAGACCGAGAGGAGCAGCAGACATTTCAGCTGCCTGGACATCAGGGAGCCTTCCCTCCAGACTTTCAAGGCCTCAGTGATGGGATGCCACTTTCCTATCAGGCCAGGCCCTATCAGGGAGACACTTAATACACCCAGGCCTGAGGCTCTGCCGACACGTCCAGATCAGAGGAGCCTGCAAGCATTTCTGGCCCTCCCATGATGACCGCTGGTCTCACTCACCAGGAGCTGAACGTTGTCCTCCTGGAGCAGGTGCAGCCCTTTGTAGACGCTCGCAAAGAGCAGAGGGTAGAGATGGCTCCGGAGACCTTCTGCCCACTCCCAGGTCAAGAAGCCATAATTAGCAGTGTTAAGGAAGCCTTCTTGTACATAGGGGTAACAGGAGTCAGCTGTGACTGGCCAGAAATCCCCTCAGTCTCTGCTTGAGGCCACATCTTTGCCTGATACTGAACTCAACCCAGCCCCTCAAAACCTAAATCCTGCTCTGCTGCAAAGTCATCTCCCAGGACTGTCAAAACCCACACCTGCGCCCATGGCAGGCCCTTAAGGCCGCCTGCTTCAGGCAAGAAGGGAGACACCTGCAGCAGTCCTAGGAAAACCCTCAGTCCAACAATGCTGCCCCTGGGATGCCCTGTACGGCTGATGTCTAAGCCACCAAGAGTGGCCCAAACAAACCAACTGGGACTAATTGACAAAGTGCCCAGGGGTCTCCTATGACGACTCCTGTGCAGGTCCTGACCAAAGCCAGATCCGCTCATTTGAGCAAAGGGGCCATGCCAGGCGTTCCCGGATTGCGTCCCTGGCAGAGGACTCAGTGCAACCCCATGGAGCCCAAGAAAGGAGTCCCAGGTGCCTCTGCTTCACAGTTTCTTCTGGGGAAGGGGGTGGACTTTTGAGGGAACTGCCCCATTCAGAAAATGATATTTGAAGACCATGCGGTGGGCAACCTCCAGCGACTGCCAGTACTCATCTGGGACGAAGCTGGTCTGGACCAGGGAGCAGTTCAGGAGCCGCACGGCTATGGTCAGCAGGGCCAGGCCGGCCTTTTCTCCGGGAAGCCCTGCAAGGGAAGGAGAGCAGAGACACTGGGGTGCAAATGGGAGACAAGTGGAGCCTTCTTGCCCCCAGGCCCAAGGGCGGTTGCCCATCGCTCCCTTTTGTGAAGGCCAAGCCGACTGGAAAGGCTGGGGAGCAGCCACCGAGGAAGCTCAGGCTCCTTTGCTCCTTTGGCCAGCCGAGCGCCTCTTCCTGCGGGGAGGCAGATCATGGGGCCCAAAGGACTGGGGGGGGGGGGGGCAATGCTGGCTGCCTGAAGTGGCTGCAGGAAAGGGGCCTGAGGTCTTTGGAACTCTCCTACAGAATGCAATGAACCCCGATGGCCGCCTTTTCGGTCCGAGCCTGCAGCCCAGCCTCCCTTCGCCCAGAGTCCGGGGACCAGCGCCTGCCGAAGAGACCGAGGGGACCAAGGGCGAAGGCGCCCCCAGCCCGCCAACAACAACCCTGCGAGGTTGGCCACTCGGGCCTCCTCCCTCCCTTTCCCTCACCGGCGCTCCATCTCGCGAGGTCCCCGGTGGCGGGGGTCTCGGGTCGGTACAACACCGACTTCCGCTTCCGGAGCTGCGCTGGGGGGTTTCTCGGACTCGGCTCCATAGCTCCAGGTGCGGGACTCGGTCACCGAGACTTCCGCTTCCGGGGCAAGGCCCGCCCCTTCCCCTCGCGCTCCGCTAGAGGGCGCTCCGGGCCAGCAGGGATGAGGGGCGGCGCCTGCGCAGTCGGGTCCGAGCCTCCTGGTGGGCGTGGCTAGAGCGGCCGTTGTGCGAGTTCCGGGGCGGAGTCCAAGCGGCGCAGTTCCGTCGGAGGGAGAGGAGAATGATGGGCGGGAGGCTGAGCTTCGGGCAGGTGCTGCTGGCCGCCGTCCTCGGGGTCTCGGGGGGCCTCTACATCTGGAAGGGGCCCCTGGAGCAGCAGCGGCAGCGGGAGCAGAGGGAGCGGCCGAGCCAGGCCTCGAACCCCGGCGGAAGCAGCGGCTCCTAGTGCCGGCCCAGGGAAGGACTGCAGCAAGCCCATCATCCCCGGCCGCCTGCGAGGAAGCGACGGTCCCGAGAGGCCTTTGGGACTCTTCTTCCAAAGGAAGCACCAAGGGACTGCGGGGCCCTTCATCCCCGCTCCCCCCTCTCTCTCCGTGACTGGCTTCTGCCGCCAAGGTGCTTTGGAACCATAAAGCGAGCCCTGCCTCACCTGAAAAGAGGAGCCTCCTGTCCTTTTGTGTTGATTTAGTTTCCTTTCTCCCAGGAGAGCCCCCCCTCTGCTGCTGCTGCTGCTCCTGTGAATGGCCATAGCTGCCATCCTTCGCCGGCTGGTAGCCTGGCGGGGGATGATGGGAGCTACATCCCTCCCTCCCTCCCAGTCCACTGGGGTGCCTCTGGCCAAGCGCAGTCGCCTCCTCCTCCTCCTGGGTTTCTCCACTTCAGGAATGGCGAAGCAAGGGGGCTGTGTGTGTCTCTTGCCAAGAGTCCCAGGTGGAAGAGAGAGAGCAAGAAGGAGCAAGTGGGGTTGCAAAGAGGCAGCACCAGCCGGCCATAGGGCAGGAAAGCCAGGCCGGGCCGGGCCAGGCCCTCCAGAAACCGCCTTCAGGAGGAGGAGGAGGAGGAAGGGGGCCTGGAGCCAGCTGGCATGCCTCCCATTCTGCCCCCAGCCCCCGAACGGCCGCCCCACAACTGCCCCAATTTTCCTGGGATGGTAGTAGCTCTTGATCCTCAGCCCTTAATCACACAGTCAGCAGCCCTCCAATTGCCCCAGTTTCTCCCCAGCGCACCTTCCCCCTTCGTCCTCACCTTACTCCAGCTGCCCCCATTTGCTTTCCTTCCTTGTTGACGCCTTTTGCCATTTTCGCCCCCTCCGGCCACACATGTCCACCAGGTTTTCTGCTGTGAAATGTTGACAGGAATGTGGCCCTTCAGACCCTGCTTAGCATTTTGAAGCCCCCTCTGTTTGTGTATACACTTATGTGCAAATGCATGCAAGTGCCCATTCCACTTTGAGATCAGCAAGAGGACTTGGCTCCAGAGATAGCCTGGTGGGCTTGCTGGCAGGAAGACCCCTCTTGTGGTGGTCTTCATGGCACCTGGCAAGGGGTGCTCTCCCCCTCCCCACATTTGTCCCCAGCAGCCTCTCCTCTGCTCTCTCCAGCCCCTCGTCCATCTCCAGACCATGGAAGCAGAGTGACCACTGCAAGGGGAGCTGACGGTTGGATGTTTGGGGCCAGTTGCAGGGCTGTTGTGAAGCTCATGCTTTGGCCCCTGCTCTGCCCTAGAAGATGACCCCTGGTTCTCTGCCATAGCAAGGGTTGGCTGGGAAGGAGCCAGCTGGGCAGGTGACCGACCGGGCAGGTGCCAGGGCAGCACTCTGAGCAGCAGGCAGAGTGAAGGCACACAACCTGTATGGCTGAGGAGGGAGAGGCCTGAGGTGGTGGACTCACCTTCATTGGAGGCCTAGAGGCTGGATGCCCCTGGCAGGAATCCCTGAGTGAAGGGTCTCCTGCACCATCGCTACCGATGGGCTGGACTAAATGGCCCTGAGGCGCCTTCCAGTGCTACAGTTCCCAGATGAAAGGCCCACTGATCCCAGATCCTTCCATCCCAAACCTGTCTTCCTTCCTTCAGGTGGCCCAATCCCAGCCGGCACCTTCCTCTTGCTCTCAGCTGAAGGGCTTCTTGCTTGACTCTCCACAGTCTTAATAGCCTCTCCCCAGCTCCATGGTCCATTTTTAATAGTTACTGTGGGAGGGGGGATTGCACCTGGGTTATAGGGATATCTGGAGCTCCAGGCAGGCCTACCCCCACTTGCTGGGAAGCTGCTTCTAGATGGGCAGAGAGGGGCTCCACCCTTCCTGTCAGAGAGTCCTGGGTTCATGTCTTGCCAAGGCATCAGCCAGCAGGAGGGGGGTGGGCAAGCGGCTCTGGAGGGGCCACCCATAGAATCATAGAGTTGGAAGAGGTCCCCAGGGCCACCCCTCCAACCCCCATCTGCCATGCAGCAACACACAATCAAAAGAAGGAGAATCCACTTCAAGGGAGTGTTTTCCACTGTTGAGCAGGTCCCACTGTCAGGAAGTTCTTAATGTTGAGGTGGAACCTCTTTTCCATCTGCCTGCCCAGCCCAGGACTGCTGGCCTCCTTCCACTGCAGCTGCAGGAGGAAGAGGAGGAAGGGCAGACGGGGGTGTTGCAGTTGTAGCTTTGTGTTGCTGCTGCTCCTGCCATTACCCCACTAATCCTCCTTCCTCTTCCTGCAGCCTCCCTCTTATCGGTGGAGCCAAGGCAGAGGCTGCGAGTGCCTTCAGTGCTTGCCAAGAAGGGAGAGGGAGAGCAGATGCACAAAACTCCCCCATCACTTGACCAAGTCAGCTGGGCCACATGACAAACAGCTGAAAGTCATTAGGGGGCAGCTGGAGCCTGGGAGCTGCCTCAGGGCCTGGAGGGTGCCGACCCACTGACCGCTTGGGGCTGATGGCCTGTGCCCTGCCCCAGAGACCCACGGCTGCTGCCTTCCTCCCCACATCCTTCCTCTTCTTTGCCTCTTGGGAAGCCTAGATCTGTAGATCTGGCCGGGGAACGCCAACCTTGCAGCTTCTGTCCTTCCAGAAGGTAAGGGACAATTTTTCTGCCCCGCCACCCTTCCCTCCCTGGTGCCCCTCTAGCTCTCTGGCATTTCAGCCACACTGTGAGATCTCCCTGTGCAAAGCATGTTCTGCGCCTTCCTGACCTGTGAATCCAGACCACTCCCAGGCCAGGAAAAGCAGGCGAGCAAGAACTGAGGGCTCTCCATACTCCAGGTGTCTCCTTCTGAGTAAGTCCCACCATGAGCTGTGCTCCTCACAGGAGATAGCAGAGAGGCCGCTTGAGGCTGCCATCCAAAAATACACAGGCTAGGAAGACCTCTTCCCCCTCAGGTTCAAAGTGAAGAAGGATGTGCCCATTACTGGAGACAAGGGAGCAGCTGATGCCAGGAAGGTGCAGGTACCCCAATGGGAGACCCAGGGAAAAGAGGGTGGGTGCCATCTCCAGCTTGCCCACCTTGGCATGGGGGACATTGTATCCCCGGGAGCTGCAAACAGGCTTCCCTTAGGTCAAGGAGCAAAAAGAGTTTATGATAACATTCAAGAAAGGATTTGGAAAAGGAGGATCAGGTGTGGTGGGGCAGTGGGGAGATTGCCTGACCCATTGCAAGTGGGGGCAAACGTCTGTGTGTGGGAGGAGGGGGGAATGAAGCCCAAGGACTGTTTAGCCTGCCTGGGGAGGTTTCTGGGGGCCTTTTCCTTGGAGAAAGTTGGACTCTTGGCCTCTTTAAAAGATTTTTTGGTCTGGAATGTAGCCGCTTGCCTTTTGCTTTCAAAGAAGTAGCCATTCAGTCTCTTGCAGCATAAAAGGGAGGCAGGGAGTGGGAGGAAAATAAAGAAATGGGGGGACACCTTTAAGACAAGTGCTGCATCTGAAGAAGAGGTGGATTTATATCCACAAAAACTCTACTAAGATAAAAAGCAGTTAGTTGCCCCTTCCTTCCTCTTTTTGACAGTTACTTCTAAATGCCTTTTGGAAACAGGATGCATTGGCAATCCACTGCCAGGCGTGAATCTGCCGCCTCTGAGCTGGGATTCTCCCCAGGCCTCCAGAATCCTCCTCAGCCAGACCTAGGGCACCTGGTGGTCCCTATGGCTTGGAGGAGCTGCCATCTGGGGAATGCCTCCTTGCCAAGAAGCGTCCGCCTGCTCCTGCTCCCCAGTTTCCATTTTGGCCTGCCTCTTCTTGGAGAAGAGTGGCCCCACTGGATCATGCCCCTTCCCTGCCAGGTCCCGATGGAGACACCCCCCCCCCCAATTTGCCATGGCCCCACATGCATCTAGTGGGCCCCAGTGGCTAGGAAGGCAGGCTTGCACAAGCAGTGATGATGCCTGGGACTCTGGCCTGCCAGTCCCTCTCCCAGGGTCATAATACTCTTAATTAAGGGAAAGATCAAAGGCCACTTTGTTGCTTGCTAATCGAGTTCCCACCAAAAAGAAAGAAGCCTTTCTTTATGAAGGAGGGATCATATGATTCCTCCTGGAACTCTTTGGGTGCTCCTCCACTGGCTGGCTGGCTGGCAGGGAAACCGCGCTCTGGATCCCAGGTCCTCTCTGAACTTGGCAAAACACGAGGAGAGGAGGCTGGGAAGAAGGAGGAGAGGAGGGAAACCATCTTGTGGCTGTGCTTTTGGGGTGGGGTGGGGGGTGAGGCACAGCCCCAGGCCTGGATTCTCACAAGAAGAACTTGGTGGACAGCCTTCTCTCACGCTGTCTTCCGGCAGGCCAGACACACACAAGGGACTCTTTGCCAGCTCCAGGGGCAACCAGGCTGGGAGACAGCTTTGGCAAGGAGGCCCCGGTTACCACCTGCCCTGGCTGTCAGCTGCCCTTGCCAACCCTTGCTTTGGCCAAGGCTCCTGGCCAACCGAGCAATGGCTGCACCTTCCCCTTGCAGATGCTAACCACCAACCCACACCAGCTGGACTGGGCCTGCAGAGTTGGGAGGCTGGGACCGGGTTGGGCTGCAGGCCAAGGACTCGCTCAGCATGGACAGCATTGTTCTGCAGGATCGTTATTCGTCTAGTTCTTGCTGTTGACGTATTTGAGGAACTGGCGCCTGGCAGGACCAAAGGCTTCTCCCTTCCCCGGCGCAGTCTTCCCTGTCCTTCATGGTTGCCTTGGGGTCTGAAGTGGGGAGGTCTGCTCTGGCCACATCCTCAGGGCCTCAGTCCTGGGCCCAGAGACGGCCGGCGATGGAGGGTGAGGCTGCCCTGCTTTCCTCCTCTGGCCCAAGAAGCCTCTTCTGGGCTTGCCTTGCGGGAGCCGATAAACCCACGGCCGGCACTGGCAAGGCCTGCTTCCTTCCTGCCCAGGCCAAGAATCACACACAATTTTGTGTCTGTCTCTCTGTGTGTGACTGGCTGAATATTAGGAGGTGTTGTGTGACTTGGATATGGATATGCCATCCTTCAGAAAGTCCCTGTGCCTCCCTTGCCAGGCTGTCGTCCTCTCCTGCCCTGTGCCAGGGAAGGATGGAGCCCCTCCAGGCCCTTTGCCTGCCCCCAACACACACGCACTTCTCTGCCCACCGGTGTTCCCTCTTACTCACTTGGAGGAGTGGGCAGCATTCCTCTCGGCCTCATCCCCCAAAGGCATTACAGTATTTTAAAAAATTAACAGAGGGGATCTTGGCCATGCAAAACCCTGCTCACACCACCAGGAGGGAGGGAGGGAGGGAGGGCATATGTCCAGAGCCAGGGGCTGGGAGCGCAAGGGAGGCCACTGGCCAGTCAGGCTGAGAGGGTGGCCTTTGCCCAGGTCTCACGCAGCAACTTGGCCATGCCAGGCTCTGGGATTTGTCCAGCTCCTCCTATTGCCCTCAGCTTTCTAGAGGAGGAGGAATGTGTTTCTGTGTGTTTTGGCAACAGGAGCAGGAGGCAAGAAGTGCCAGTTTTCTTTCCCTGGACAGTTTTCTTGTGTTTATCATGAAGGGCTGTTACTTGCCCCTCCTGCCATGCAGGAATGCACAACCAAAAGACTCTGGAAAGACAGAAAGACACCTATCCAGCCTTTGTTTAAAGACCTGCAAAGAAGGAGAGTCCCCACCCTCCAGGGCAGTTCATTCCACTGTCTAAAGCTCTTACAGTAAAGTTCTTCCTAACCTCTTTTCTTGCCATTTCAATCCACTGGTTTGTATTCTCTTCTCTGGCTCCCTCTTCTACCTGATTCAAGTATTTAAAGGTGGCTCATCTTCATCTTGTCCCCTCTTCATCTTATCTTCTCCCAGCTAAGCATTCCTCAGCCATTCCTCATAGGCTTGGTTTCCTGACCTTGAGCCCCTTAGTTGCCCTTCTCTGAATGCCTTGCAGCTTGCCCATGTCCTCCTGGAAGTGAGGTACCCAGAGCCGGACCCATCTTTTGCTCAGGGCCTTCGGTCACTAGATGCTGGGATGCTCAGAAGGGATTGCCCTGCTGGGTCCAGGGCTGGACACCGGCCATCAGTCTCTTGTTGGATCTCTTCCTCCTCTGCTGGGCAGACCTGTCCTAAAAGGTTTGCAGGGGATTTTTCTTTTGTAACACACTCCAGGAAGGCTTTTCCTCTGACAAAAATGTTTTCTCCATGTCTCCTCATCATATTGCCATCATTTTCAATGTCAGTATGAATTACCAATACCATCAGGTTGAACATGAAATTATGATTTCAGAAATGTGAGCTAAGCAGAGTCTTAAAGATGTAGAGCATTCATTTTTCAAAATTAGTAGCCAGCCTCCTTATTGCTTATTACTAATTTATCTGGGTTTCTACTCTTCTCCAGAAATCATTAAAAAAAACCACACCACATTTTTTTATCCATTTACCCCAGTGCCACAAGGCATTGGTCTTTTAATCAAGGAATGCCTCATCATCAGTCCATGGTTTGCCCATACAGTGGTACCTCGGGATACGAAATACCCAGGTTACGAAATTTTCGGGATACGAAAAAATCCCATAGGAAATCATTGTTCCGGGTTACGAATGTTTTTTCGGGATACGAAGAAAATTTTTGGTGCTTTTTTCGGCTTTTTCGCACGAAACGCGGCTTTTCCCCATTAGCGCCTATGGCAATTCGGCTTACGAAGGCTTTTCGGGTTACGAAAGCGGCCGCGGAACGAATTAATTTCGTAACCCGAGGCACCACTGTAATTTGTTCCAGCCTCTTAATTTTCCATTCTTTTCCATATTTGGAAGAAGAGAAGAGCGTTTTGAGCTGATAACTGTTGATGTATCTGTATTTGCACCCTGTGGCAGTTATTCAAAGGCCACTGTCCTGGGGCCCGTGGGACGCCCCTAGCCTTAGCCCCACCTGGCACACTGTGGGTTCCCTTTGCTTCCCATCCGCTTGCTCTGGGTCCAAAGGGACCACAGTCTCCACCTGCCTTCCGTGACGCAGGGCATTGCCAAGGGTTTTGACTTCCTTGGACTCAGAGGACCAGGGGCTCAAGGCTTTTTGGGTGGGGGGCATGCTCTGTTCATGCCAGGGGCACATGGCGTGGTGCCAAGCTTCTTGCATCAGCTTCCACCTTTTCCTGGGGTTGGTTTGGCTTCTTTGCCAAAGTCTCTCCATAACTCAAATGACCTCTGACTCTTTGGGGGATCCCTGGGGATCCTGTCCTGCACCCCTGCGCTTGCCTTTCTCCTGCACAATGGATTAGCAGGCTCCCTCCCTGGAGATGATGCAGCCGGCTCTGGAGAAAAGCGTGTTTCTGGTAAGAGCTGGGGGAGGGCTGATGGGAGGGTAGTTTGTTCCTCTCTGGCCTTCAGCAGCCTCCCTCGGTTGAAGAAAGGTGATACTTTGAGCTCCAGGAGTGCTATGTTTTGGCTGGAGGAGGCCTGGTCTGTGTGTTGTTCATGGGGGGCTGGAGGCTGGGGAGGGCAAGCCCAGCTGCAGCCATCAAGGCTCAGTCCTGCCTTTCAAGGCCTGTTGCAAGGCTCTGGAGTCTTTACTGGCTCCTGTGAGGTGTTCTTTTTAAGTGTTATCAAACAGGAAGAAAGCGAAAGTAAGTACAATTCCCGTCCAGCCTAAAGCGAATATTGCAATAACAATTTGTTGTAATTGCTCATTTAAAAACAGGGAATGTCTTATTTAGAGATGCTCCACCTCCCCAAAATGTACGTGTGTGCACATACGCACACAGGCACAACACACACACACATGCATACACACATGCATGCACACATACACAGAGTGCACTGGTGCTTAAACATGAAACTTTTTTTTATTTCCCATCTCATGAACATCATTTTGCAAAAATCAGATGCTGTGAAGGGGAGGGGGTTTCTGTTTTCATTTGCTTCTCCTAAACCAGCACATGATGTGTCTGAGCCATGAGCCACCTTGCCTTATGGGGCTCCCAATGGCGGAGGTCTCTTTGGGGCAGAGGCTCCTTTGGGTGCTGCGAGTCCTTTTTCTGCCCCCATTTCCCCCAGGAAGGAGCATCCCCCTGGACACTTGGACTCTCTGCTTTCCAGGTGAGAGAAAGAAGACGCCAGGAGAGGCCCCATGCTTGAAGCCACAAGGGCACTGTGGGCTTGGAGCATGGCTGGCTCTCCTCCTGCCAAGATGTTCAGTCCTCTCCTGTGCCCAAGGACTCCTTGGCTCTCCCAGGGAAGGCCACCTGGCCCCCCTTGAGCCCTCCTTGCACCCAGGTGAAGCTCATGGCCTGTTCCCGTCCTGCCCTTGCCCAGCAGGAGCATATGGTGGTGGCGCACACCTTGCACCTGCAAACAGCTCTGGGCTGGAACCAAGCAGTGACACGTAAGCTGCTGGGCTGTATATGTGCAAAGCAGGTGGAGCCCCAGAGAGAGAGGGAGGGAGGGAAGGAAGGGAAGAGGGCTGCTCCAGAGGCTGGTCTGTGGCGGGGGAGAATGTGCCCCTGGGCAGAGCAGCATCTGGTGCATCGCCTGCCTTCCGCGGTGGTAGAGGAGGAGAGGTGAGTGGCCAGTGGGCATGTGAGTGGCACTGGACCTGGGGATGAGTGCCCATGGGCTGTTCCTGGCAACCAGGGTCCCATCCAGGCTTTTCACACTTTGAAAGTGCCCGGCCTCCAGGCTGGGCTCCTTTCTTCTTCCTACTTCTTGTTTGGGCTTCTTCCTGCTCACCTGAGGCTGCCTTGGAAGGCCTGCACGTGGCTGGGAGTGGGTGCTCTGTGCCAGGGAGAGACAGAAGGACCTTAGAGCCGGCCCGTCCCCTTTCCAAAGAGATTGTATGAAGCCAGAGGCTGGTTTTAGAGAGCCAACCCAACATTTTTGGCCACCAGGAGCAGATGCAGCAGCAGGAGAAATGGGGGAGGTGCTGATGGTGGACAGTACAAGCCAAAGGCCAGGGAGGTGACTCCAACTGAGCAGCTCTGGCCAAAGGTCTGGGGAGGTGATGCCTGAGAATTCTAAATACCCCTCCTTAAAACTGCCAATCCCAGAATGCAACAGGAGGCAGCTAGAGCAGTTAAAGTGGAATAGTAGCACTATAAGAGTATAGTGTGATAAACACCAATGTCTGATACAGAGAAAGCAAATTGGGAGAATGGTTTCTCTGCCTCTATGATAAATACTAGATCCTAGAGGAGTCACATCCATGGAAGTGGAAAGGTGGGAGATTCAGGACAGAAAAAAGAAGCTCCTTTTCACACAGAATGACATAAAACTGTGGAACTGCCTGCCACATGATGCTGTGGTGCTCACCAACTTGGACAGCTTTAAAAGGGAGGAATTCATGGTGGAGGGTGGCACCATCAGTGGCTGTGAGCCCAAGGGCTGCTTGTCACCTCCAGGACGCTTTTTTGTGTCGGTGGCTGAGGAGGGTGAGGCGGAGGGTGCAACTGAGCTTGGTCCTCTTGCCTCTGGGGGGCAATGGGGCAGCCCCACGGTGGGAACAGAGAGTGCTGGGCATGGGAGGCCCTTAACTTGGTAAGTTCAGGGCTCCTCTCCTTGTGGCCTTAGGATGTGAATTCTCAGCAGACGCAGCAACCCTCGGTTGTTCCTGGAAATCCAGCAGATGTCCCTGTGCCGAGCGGCTGCATGTGGGCTAGGTGCCACTGTGGGCAGGACTGGCCGGATTGCCAAGGCTAGAGTGTGGTGCCCACTGGAGGCGTGACAGGCGGCCGGTCTGTGGGCCCAGATGACCCCCTTGCAATTGCCAGCCTGGAGTGGAATTTGGGGTGCCTGGTTATTTTCCTGCCAGCTTCTCCCTCTGCTGGGCTCTTGTGTCCTCCACACTTTTGCACATGACTTTGGTTCTCCCAACAGGCCTCTGCAATGGACACACCTGTTGAAGGCCAGCCTGGGTCAGGCTAGTAACAGGGCTGTTCCTGGGCTGCTCAGCTGTCACCTAAAGAGCCAAAGGGTGGAGATCACTTATTAAATATTGATCCAGGAGAAGGAGGGTGATGAAGAGGATACAGGGACAACCACCTTGCTGCTTCCCAGCCTATCTTTGCAGTGGGGTGGAGTGGGGTGGAGTGGGGTGGGGGTATGTGCTTTGCAAGGGCCAAAGTGCCTCCCAGCCTCTTTGGGTTCACCTCTCCCCCTGCAAGTCTTCTCCTTCCTCCCAGTTTCTTCTGGATCCCTTCCTTTGACTGTAGCCTCTTTCTGCATTGGGGGGGGGGAGGCTATTCCTGGCTGCATGGGAAAAGCCCCTTGTTGACGGGGAAGAGGGGTTTTTAAGCCACCTTGAGCTTAAGGGCTGACCAGAGCTGCCAGCCAGCTAGCAAGGGAGCATCCCTCCGCAGGGCACCCCAGGACCCAGCCCCCCAACTATCAAAAATCCTTCTCCCCACTGCCCACTGGGCTCTCCAAAGGTGTCTCCCCCCACCCTTTTAGACTCCCATGTGTGCCCCCAAATCCCAGCACAGCTCTGGGGAGAAAGGATAGACCTTGGGGCCTCAGAGTCACATGGGGAGAGACCCCCCAGGCCCTTTGCTCTGCCTGGCCCCAAAGACAGACAGAGAGAGTGGAGGGGGCAGAGGTCCTGGGAGGCCTGGTTTAGACTCAGAGAGGGACCCACGGAGGGCTCTTCTGGGCACATGGTCACCTGGGCCACTGGGAAAAGCCATGGCTACCGGTTTTGGGAACCCTGTGCTTCTGATGAGGGGATGAAGCCAGTTTCTCTCCATCAACCTTACTTTTCTCTCTTTCTGTTCACTCCACTGTCCTGCCTCAAAGGCTGTTGTTGAAGTTCTCACTATGTCTGATGGGGACTACGATTACCTCATCAAATTCTTAGCCCTCGGAGACTCTGGCGTCGGGAAGACCAGTTTCCTTTACCAGTACACCGATGGCAAATTCAATTCCAAATTCATAACTACAGTGGGCATCGACTTCAGAGAAAAGAGGGTGGTAAGTCCTCTCCTCCCCCCGCCCCAGATTTTCCTCGGTCGTGAGCAATGGCTCTGTGGCCTGGCTCTGCTTTTCCTGCTGACCCCTTGGATACCTGTCTCTCTGTGGGGCCCAGCAGGAGAGAACAATAGCCAGTGGTCAGGGTCACAAGGCTCCACAGCATTTTAAGCAGATGATGTGCTCATCAGTTCACCCTAAATGCGGTTTCAGTCAGCTTTTGGAATTGCGCTTTTGGATTTCTCTCTCCTGCCCATCCTCTAAGGGTCCCTGCCCTTGTCCTTTGCCCATCTCCCCGGAGAGCAGCTGCCTCTTGTTGACATGCTGAGCCTGCTCCTGCCGCCTGGCTTTCCTTATTAATATCCCGTTCCAGCCCAATAATTATGGCTTATAATGAGAGCATGTTGACACGGAGCAGCGGCCCTACTTGGTTTGCAAGGCACTGATGAATGGCTGGCGTGTGTGTTGTTATCTGATTGTTCTTAAGCAATTACGCTTAAATCTGGGCACAGAGTGGCCTGGGCTTCCTTGCTGGGCAGCTGGCCCTTGTGGCACCACTGTCCCCGTCTGCATGCCAAGGAGGGGTGTGTTGGGGGTGTTTCTGTCACCTGCAATGGGGTGCATTGGGGGCAACTGGTATTTGTCCCCCCCTTGCTCCCTGCTCCAAAGCCATGCATGGCACTGTGACTCGAGCGCCCCTTGAGAAGGAAGGGCCTTTGGAGAGAGCTCCCTTAGGTGGGACCCTCTGGGGAGGGAAGGCCACTCAGGGGCTGCTGGGATGGCCAGCAGGCAGGTTGGGGGGCTTCTGGGTCACTAAAGGATAGCCCCATCTGCCCCAAATTGCCTTATTCCTATCTGCTTGTTTTTTAAATTGTTTTTAACGATTTTAACTACGTTAATTTCTATTTGATTCTTATTATTATGTTGACGATGGAGGGTTGGGGGGTTGTTCAATGTTGATGTTAATCTGTATTATGTGTTTTTATGCTCTATTGTAACCCCCCTCGATCCGTAGGGAGATCCTGGATATAAATAAATGTTCATTATTATATTATTATCAGAGTCTTTCTCTCCTCTCTGGAACAGGTGTATCGATCCAATGGGCCGGATGGCGTGAGCAGCCGTGGGCAGAGGATACATCTGCAGCTGTGGGACACAGCTGGGCAGGAAAGGTATGGTGCTGGAAGCTCATCAGGAGGGGAAAAGTTTGGCTCCTGGTTGGAAAGTCAGCCCCCCTCCCCCATGTCCTGACGGGAAGGCTGATCTTCCCGTCCTTCCTCCTCACTTAAGAGGACTGCTTTGGGGGGCTGCATTGACAGCCACTGGCCAAAGCGACTGGGGGCAGAGCAGGGGTGGCTGGAGACCCTGGAGGCCCCAGAGCAGCTCTGCTTCTTTCAGATTACTCTGGGCTGAGTCCATCATCCTTAAATCCTCTGTTGCAGCTTCTTTGAAGTCGGGGCAAAAGATTTCAGGCTAATGTCTCCTACTTGAGGGCTGACCTTGGTTACAGCCAAAATGAATCAAGGCCAAGGATAAATCAAAGCAGGTGCAGAGATTCCACACCCACCCACCCAGGCTGACTTCTCAAATGAACCCAGGAGTGGGGCCTAGACGCTTCACTTTTTGAATGCATGCTGTTCTGATTTCTGAAGGTTTCGCAGCCTGACCACTGCCTTCTTCAGGGACGCCATGGGCTTCCTCCTCCTCTTCGACCTGACCAACGAGCAAAGCTTCCTCAATGTTCGAAACTGGATAAGTAAGTTTCCCTCTCTCTCAATCTTGGTCATTTTGCCCCACAGCTGGCTGACGGAAAAGTCATCTCTGGCACGCCCATGGCACACACACCCGGCCCTGTGGCAAGCGGGCACACCCCAAAGGTCAGCACAAGGTTCACTCGCCTGGAGAAAGGTTCTTTTTGGCAGCTGTCCCCAGGAAGTGGCTACTGGGCTACTGGGAGCAAACTCCCCAATGCATACAGGCACATTGTGGGTCTGTGTGGAGAAGGAGAATTGCGCCATCAGAGCTCCCTGCCAGCCCTGGGCTTGTGGGGCTTTTTCTTCACTGGTCTCAAAACAGCCCCTTGGCTTTGCCAGGGAGGGTGATGCAGAAGCGGTGAGGTACCCATAGCTCTTGTCATACCAGGCCTGGAGGAAGAGTACTAGTGCCCCAGGGAGCCCAGGGCCCACCTCTGCCCAGCGCAGGATTTTCCTCTGTTTCCTCAGGTCCTCCTCAGGCAAAGGGGCCTAGGGTCCCCCCCCCCCAAGGTGCCAGGGACTGAATCTGAGGCATTTGGCACATGGAACCTGGCCTCAGCTTGCCCCAGCCCTCTGGGACCTTGTGGGTGACTGCAGATCTGTGCCAAAATGATGCTTTAATGCTCTGAGACCAATGCTATTTCTTTTCCGTGGGGCTGTATTCCCCTAAAGGATTGGGTTGCGGTGGGGGGGGGGCAGTAAAAGACTAAGCCCGGGGGGAGTGGGAGCCAAGGCCAAGCGGCTGGTGGCACATGGATCAGGCGCTTGTCTGTGAGTCCAGGCTGGCCCTTGAGCTCAGGAGCGCCCTGGCAGGGCTGCTCCAATGCCCTTCTTCGTGCCAACCGTGGCCCAACGCTGTTCTTTCCCTGCCCAGCCCAGCTGCAAATGCATGCCTATTGTGAGAACCCTGATGTGGTGCTCTGTGGGAACAAAAGTGACCAGGAGGAGCAGCGGGCGGTGAAGGATGAAGACGCCAAGGCCCTAGCTGAAAAATACGGGCAAGTTCACCCCCTTCCAGTTCTCATGGTGGTTGGTACAGGGTTGTAGCCCTCAGCCTCCAAATGGCCATGCATGCATGCACGCCCATGAGATCTGCCTACTGGAAGCCCTTCTGGGGATCATAGCCAAGAATATTTCCTTTCCCCTTTCCTCAAGACAAGCAATCTTTCCGACCCTCCTCCTCCTCCATCATAATAATCATCCGTCATCATCTGGAGAGTCTTGCCTGGGTCCCCAGAAGGTGGGAAGGAGAGGAGGAGAACCCTTTCCTATACATTGGGGGAACCTTCCTTCTGCCATGAGTAGCTTCCCCACATTCATTCCTCTCTGCCCCCCCCCCATCACTGATTAGCAGGTCTTTGGGGAAGGACCTTTTTCACACAGGAGGCATATATCAGTTGATGGAATCCATGGCTGTTGGCTCAAGATGGCCACCCAAAGGGGGCTAGAGGAGGAGGAAAAGGAAGAGGAGGGTGGTCCTCCTGTCTCCCTCTGGCTCTGATCTTACTTGCTAATTAGCTTACTTGCTGTTCACCGCTATGATCTTTGGAATAGCGGTATATAAATAAAACAAATTATTATTATCTGCTGGGGAGCAAGGGCAGCAGGAGGGACCTGGGTATGTCAGGCTTTGGCCAAAGTGAAACATGTCCATCTTTTGAGGCATAGTGTGATTTGCCACAGAAGGAAGCTGATCCCTGAGGGTCTTGTGCAACTCTGACTGGGGCTGGGGTTCCTGCGCTGTGGCAGTGGGTCTAACGCCGTGCCCCCTTCATGCCTCCCTTGCAGGATCCCGTATTTTGAGACGAGCGCAGCCAACGGGGCCAATATCGGCAAGGCCATCGAGACACTCTTGGACCTCATCATGAAGCGCATGGAACGGTGTGTGGACAAGTCCTGGATCCCAGAAGGGGTAGTGCAGTCCAATGGGCACAGCTCCACTGAGAGGCTCAATGAGCAGAAAGAGAAAAGCAAGTGTGGATGCTGAGGGGAGCGATGCGTGCCCCTAAAACTAAGCTGCAACGCCATTACTGGGGGCAGGGGTGGGATGGGTGGGGGGCTGAAGCTTCACTTGGCCCATTGCTGGACCTCTCCTGCCTGCACTATGCTTAGTAGTAGATTTGTGAGAAGTCCCGGGGTTTGCTTTTGAACGACACGTACTGGTGCTTGGCATCTGTTTCCTTTTCTTTGTAATTAGTGGGAGCCTGGATTTTGGGAGGGTTGGCAGGACTGGCTGCCTGCCTGGGCTTTTTGGCACCTGAGCTGGCTGACCACTAGCCTCCAGCCTCCTTCCCTGCAAGGTCCCAAATTCTCTGATGCAGCCATAGAAACGACAATTGGGAGATTAATAATAATAATAATAATACTGTTTTATTTCTAGCCCGCTTTTCCAAAGATCAAAACGGATTACAACATGGATATATCAAACAGCATACAGTATAAAACATACCAAGTTAAAAACATCATAAAAAGCATTCCAATAAAACATATACAATTTTCAAAAAACAAACAAACAGAGAAACAAACTAGCCGAATAGCACTGTATAACGAGGGAGAAAACAGATGTCAAGACACATGGGGGAAAGCTTGTTGGAAGAGATAGGTCTTAAGTTCCTTCCTGAACTGGTCAAGGGAGGTGACAGAGCGGAGATTGTCGGGAAGAGAGTTCCAGATCTGCGGGGGCCGAGACAGAAAAAGCCCTTTGAGAAAACAAGATATATCTCGTCTTGGGAACCCTTAGCAATTGCTTCCCGACCGATCTGAGAGTGCAGGGCGGATTATATGGGGAGAGGCAGTCCTCCAAGTACCCTGGGCCCAAGCCATTTAGGGCTTTATAGGTAATAACCAACACCTTGTATTGCGCCCGGAAGTGAATGGGCAGCCAGTGTAGATCTTGCAAAATAGGTGTTATATGGCTGGTCCTGGAGCTACCAGTGACCAACCTTGCTGCCATATTCTGCACTAATTGAAGCTTCCGGGTTTGGTACAAGGGTTGCCCCATGTAGAGCGCATTACAGAAATCCAACCGAGAGGTTACCAGAGCATGTACCACCGTTTCAAGGTCCCTCCAGCTCAGGTAGGGTCGCAGCTGGCGTATCAGCCGAAGCTGGTAACAAGTGCTCCTGACCGTCGCATCCACCTGAGATGTAAGGTGGAGTGACGAGTCCAGAAGCACCCCCAGACTGCGAACTGAGTCCTTCAAGGGGAGCATGACCCCATTCAGGACAGGTGGACAAATTTCCTTTCCCGGACCACGAGAACCTATCATGAGTACTTCCGTTTTCTCTGGATTCAAACTGAGTCTTTCCCTCACCCAGCCCATTACTGACTCCAGACAGGCATTTAGAGGAGAGATGCCGTCCCTAGTCACTGCATCAGTCGGAGACACAGAGAAACATATTTGGGTGTCATCAGCGTACTGATAACACCGTGCCCCGTGTCTCCAGATGATCTCTCCCAGCGGTTTCAGGTAAATGTTAAATAGCATGGGGGACACTAGATGTAAGTGCCCTCTTATCGGAGCAGACGTCCCCCAGCTGCACCATCTGGAATCTACCCGAGAGGGTAGGAACGGAACCACTGGAGCGCAGTGCTCCCGATGCCTAACTCTCTCAGGCGCTCCAGAAGGATACCATGGTTGATGGTATCAAAAGCCACTGAGATGATGGGGTAGGTATCCCAGCCACACCATCTGAATCCAGCCATTATGACGTGATTTGGGTTTCTGGGGTTTGGAGCAGGGCCCCTGCCTCAGAAGTAAGACTAGGCTCCCTGAGCAGCTGGGATGGGGAGAGAGAGCGGCTAAACGTTTCCCCACGGAAGTGTCATGCGGAAACTTTCTTGTTTTGACAGGAATAGAGTATAGGGCCAGCTAATGCTTTCTGCTAACTTTCTTTGCCCCAAGCGTGCCTTTGGAGAAAGCTTCCTTCGTGGCCGGACCGGAAATGTTGTTATGTCTCTGTTTCAGGGAGGCCGTTGTTTGCCAGCCCTCCTGGCTCCGTTATGCCAGGCTCTGTGCCTCTGCCCCTCTCTCTTTGCTCCTGGAGACTCCTGTGCCTTTCCTTGTGAACCTGCAGACCTGTGCTTTGTCCTTTGTGTGTAATCCAAACAGTCTAGATCAGTGTATTTGTTCTTCTGAGATAACAAGATGGGGCAGAACCAGGGTTTTTAAACCAGAAGTGCCACCACCCAGGAGCAGCTCCTGAACATGCTCCTGAAAAGAGTGACACGAGGGCTTTTGCACGGTGGCCATACGCTCGAGACACGCGCAAAGTGGGGAGGGAGGGAGAGATGGACGCAGGCTTCTTCCCCTCCCCTCCCAGACTCCCAACCCGCCCCAATATGCCTTCAGAGGGGCATTCCTCACTGCCTTGCCAAAAGGCCTCTGGAGGCTGCAGTTACTGGTGATGGTCGCCCCAGGCCCCAAATGCAGAGGGAGCCCAGGGGAAGGGGCAGCATTTGCCAGGCCAGAGGAAAGAAGGGAGGTCTCCTTGGCCAGAGAAGGCCCTTGACCCTAGCCTCCGCTCCCCTTTGGGGGCCAATGTCCAAAGGAAGCCCCCCCCAAGGCAATGAGGGGACTCCCTTTGGCCATTATTTCTCTGCATTTGGTCCTTGAGGTGGAAAAGTACCATACATACACACGCACACACACATATATATATATATATATTTGATATGCATATAGTCTGTATTTACAAACACATTCTCTGTCTCTGTCATGGAAAGATGTTTCCATATTAAAGATTAATTCCAGTGAGAGAAATGGATTTGAATCAAACACATAGAATTTAGCAAAATAGGTAGAAACACATGACTAGAGTAGAAAAGATTATATAATCATATGCTATAATTAGATTACATATATAGATAGTGTAGAACCACATATATACTACTATAATCAATATATCTAATGGGATTGAATAAAGGTCTGCTAAGGCCCTTTTACTGAAGCAGAATTTTATAAAAATATAAGTTAGTAACAGAAATAGTTTTTAGATAAGCTTTTTATATTATGCTCACCAGTAAGAAGACTCCAGACTAGGTCCATGGTTCAGATGATTTTTAATGTGTGCACTAACGCAGGGGAACAAAGCAGGGAATAGTCCTAGATATAGGGTTGCCATATCCCGCCTGTGGGTGGGACTTTCCTGGTTTTGCGCGAGTCCGCACGGTCCCGCCCCGGTTTGCCCCCGCCCCCGGGATTTCCCCTGCTCCTCTGCCGCCGCCGCAGCGAGGCCAGGGCCCAGGAGGGAAAGACTCCCCTCAGCGAGGCTCCTATTCAAATGTAGGACACAAAAAAATGTGTCCTACATCTGAAAATTTTGTCCTACGTTTGTCCTGGTTTGGAGGTCCTGACGTATGGCAACCCTAGCTAGATAACACTGAGTTTGGCACTCCAACAATCAGACTTTCCCTGTCAGTCCAAAGGAAGGCTCCTTTGCTCTCTCAAGGATTTTGGGACCTTGAGCATCTTTGACTCCCGTCTGCATTCCATCATTTACAAAAAGGCCTCCTTCTACCAAACATTAATGCCAAAGCTTGCTTACTATTGTCATTGTTATTGTATGGACTGTGCCTTACTGTTTAGACAGTACATTTCCTTGACCCTTACATTAATATTTTTGGCTATATTAAGACTATTCAAATGACTAGTATACTGTTTATTCTCAGTAATTGACAAGAATATTTTTTTATAAAAGGGTGACTTAAAGGTCACAAAAATTTCTAACTGAGGATGGGGGGTGATGGATATAAGAACACACCTATGAATCTATAATGACTAATTTAAACGGTCATGAGATGTATGATATGGGTGGTGATGTTACATACATGCAAAGGAGGTCTTAAGATCACGTGTTTTGATCTGGCCAATGAAGAATAGGATGATACAAAATGATGAGATAAAGAACTGTATAAATAAGACGCAAAATCTTTGTAAACTTGTGCTCTCTCTCACTTTGCTTATTTTAGCGGATTGATTGATTGCACCCTATTCTGCAGAACTGATGATTTTGTTCAAATAAATATGGCTTATTGTGCTTTCATTTGATTATTTGTTTGATTGTTTTCTTAAGTCCTTAACTGGATTTCCATATCCCACATCCGGCCATATTCCTGGCCTCTTCTTTGCCTCCTGGATCTGGGGCAGGGGCAGGGGGTTGTTGGGGGGAGGGGGTCCCAAATCCGAATCCCCGCCTGGCCACACTCTCTCGGTCTCAGAGGATGGCAGCGGCAAGCCCTAGACATTTAGGGTCGCCACAAGTCGGAAAAGGCGGCGGCAGCAGCAGCAGCCCTTTCGAGCCCCTTCCTCTTCGACCCTCCTGCTTTTCTCTGCCTCCATTAAGAGTCTGTCCAGACTGCAGAAATAACTCGGTTTGAGACCGCTTTAACTGCCCAGAATTCCAGAGCATGGAGCCAGCGCAGTTAAAGCGGACTCAAAACAGATTATTTCTGCAGCCTCAGACCAGCGAAAGGAAGCGGAGCCGGAAAGTGTTGCTGGCAGATTAAAACCCACCCTTTTTGGCGACATTTGGGCGGCGCTGAGGAAGGGGCCCTCGGGGGCCGGAGTGCGCATGCGCGGCCCGGGCGGCGCCCGCCCTTCTTCCTCCCACCGACAGAGGGCGGGGCAGCGTTGGAAAGGGCCGCTCTAGCCGCGCGGCGGGAGCAGAGAGAGAGAGAGAGAGAGAGAGAGAGAGAGAGAGAGACTTCCGGCGCGGCCGGAGAGCCCTCTTCCGCCTTTCCGCCGCCGCGGCCATGAGGGTGGAGAAGTGCTACTTCTGCTCGGGGCCGGTGTACCCGGGGCACGGGGTCCTCTTCGTCCGGAACGACTGCAAGGTGCGTGTCCCGGGCATGTGCAGAGCGCCCAGGGGGGAGCGAGAGAGACAGGCAGGGAAGGCAGGGAGCTCCTTCTTCCTTCCTTCCCGATGGCTGAGGGCTCTCCTCTCCTCCTCCTCCGCAGACGTTCCGGTTCTGCCGCTCCAAGTGCCACAAGGGCTTCAAGAAGAAGCGGAACCCGCGGAAGGTGCGCTGGACCAAGGCCTTCCGCCGCGCCAACGCCAAGGAGCTGACCGTGGTGAGCCAGGGAGGGAGCCGGGAAGGAGGGTCCCCGCCGCCTGGCTGGTCCGCCTGGAGCCCCGGTCCAAGCCCCGCTCTGCTCGCTCTCTCTCTTTCCCCTGCAGGACAACTCCCTCGAGTTCGAGAAGCGGAGGAACGAGCCGGTGAAGTACCAGCGGCAGCTCTGGAGCCAGACAGGTCGGTCTGGGCCTTGCCTCTGGCCTTGCCCTCGCTTGTGTCTCTCTCCGTGGGGCAGGCCCTTCCTTCCCAGGCGCCTCCATGAACGCCCAGGACGGGAAACACTGTTTGGGGAGCCCTTCCCTCTTCCGGACGTGGAATGCCCCCTTCGCTTTACGCAAGGCCCCGAAGGAGGGTCCATTTAGGCCAAGACCGCCTGCAGAGCCAGGGACTAAGCAGGGTCTGGCCCTGGCTCTGCCCAGTTTCCTCTGCAATGCCAGAGAAGACAGATAGGAGATGCCCAGTCTTAATGCGTCCATGCTTTCTCTTTCCCTTCTAGTGGATGCCATGAAGCGCGTGGAAGAGATCAAGCAGAAGCGCCAGGCCACGTTCATCATGAACAGGTGGGGGCCTCCCCCTTGGAGCCTGGCTGTGGAAGGGCCAGGAGTCTGCGCTCGGGAAGGGCTCTGTTCTTGAAGCCCACTCACTCCAGGGACTCAGCCTCCCAGGGCCCACTGCTCCTCTGAAAGGCACACAGGGAAGCTGCGTTTGTGAGCAAAGTGCTTGTAGCGTAAAGGCTGTGCTCACAATATCCTCCTTCCCTTAAGTGCCGAGTATCTGGCAGTGCTTTGCTCTGGTTTGGTCAAGAAAGGGCTCTGTTCCCCATCGTTTTTGGTTTTTGTAAGAGCAACATGCCAGTTCTTCTTGGCATGCAAAACAGGCGCTTCAGTTCACAGGCAGGTAAAATCTGCACCGCTTTGCACCTGTTTGGGAATAAAAGTGTTTCCTTTCTCTTTTTCTCCTCGCCTGCAATCTCCCCCCCCCCCCCCAAAAAAAATCAGGCTAAAGAAGGGGAAAGAACTGCAGAAGGCCCAAGACATCAAGGAGGTCAAGCAGAACATCCACCTCCTCCGGGCCCCACATGCAGGTGAGGTGGCTGGGGAAGGTTAATATTTAGTTCTTTATTAAGGGAGGGGGCATTGTAATTCTATATATTGCATGTGGACATTTTAGTGAGAGCCGCTCTGGTTGTCTTGCTATAGAAGAGCGGGATGTCAATGAAAGTTTTATTTTATTTCTTATTTGAGGTTGTTCCTTCTTGTGTAGAGTGTTCCTAAGTGGCCTTTATAATGTGTTAAGTCAATAGCTCAAGGCAGCTGGAGGACAAGGAAGAGCCACTGTGACTTCAGGGCTCTTGGCTTCTCAGCTACCTAAAAAGAACCAAAGCAGGAATCTGCATGAAAATTGCGTAGAGGAGCCTGTTGCAAGATTGCCATACTGGCTGTTGACTTGGGAGAATGGTGCCTTTGACCCTATATTGTTGTTTTTGTTTTTAAAGGCAAAACCAAACAGTTGGAAGAGAAGATGGTCCAGCAGTTACAGGAAACAGTGGAAATGGAGGACTCCTCTTAGAAAGGCTCTCTTTCTCTCTCATGGTTGTGTTGTTTTTGTGTCTCTTTGTTTGTTTGCATTGCTTGCATTTCCCTCCCATCCAAGATTGGGTGTTGAAGCTGTCACGGGGGTCACCCATTGCAGTGAGCGTCTCAGTGCAAAAGCTCTGGGTGGAGGGTGGGAAGCGCCTGCGACAGAGAGGGAGGCTTCCTGTGAGACTTGTACACTTGCCAGTTCCTTAAAGCCTGTGAGTTGAATGGTGCATCAGATAAAGCGATTATGTGGAAAACACGGGCCTGCTGTTATGTTTCCTCATTTGATCAGGTTCTAGAAAGTAAAAGCAATGAGCAGCATTCTTCTCCCTGGGATTATATAAATCTATAATTTTTCCACGCGGTGTTCTTTTTTCTTTTTAAGGACTGTTTCTCGGTCTTAGCCTGGCCCCTCAGACTCTGAAGCTGCTGAGGAGCATGGTCCCTTTGCTCCAAGGACAGGCTGCTGGGGGAAGGGTTCTCCCTGGGGTGGGATCTACAGCCGCTGCTCATTTAGATTCCTCACAGATTGTAGAGATCTTCTTTTGAGGGGTCGGACAAATTGCTTGTAGAAATCCTCAGCCCCCTACTGACCTGTGTGCCGGTTTCTGTGAACTTCGGACGCTCTTTGAACCTGGTCCCATTCAGCCTAAGCGGCCATCGCTGGTGGAGAGTTAGGGTAGACAAACACACTGCGTTTAGCTAGTGAGAAACAGGCATAGCATCCTGCTTCCCTCAACCATACTGAATAGGCTTTGTACCATTTTACACCATTAAAACCTTCTTCCCTTGTCTCACCCACATTCTTCAAAGTTCCTTGAGTTTCTTACATTCAGAGTCAACTGATTCAGGATTTCCTTGTTGCATCCTGGTAAGACCTAGCCGTGTTGCTACAGGGGTGAGAGGGGATCTTTGCTGACTCAGAATGCTCTGTTTTGATCTCTCTGGGAGTTGTCTAGGCTTGCCTGCTGACATGAGGCTATATACAAGCCAGCAGCTGGAGTTGGCACTGAGGACTTTTCTCCAGTGCAAGAAGCAAGAACTGCAAAGATGTCAAGATTCCTGGTGATGGGTGGCTGGAGGCCAGTTGTGGCTTCTTAGGCTTCCCTCTGCTTTGGCCAAGGCTTGGCAGCTCTGAGCAGGAAGGAGGCTGAGCACACCCAGCCTGGGCTTAAAAGCCTTGACCGTCCTTCGAGGCAGTCCATTGCCAAACAGCTCTTGCAGCCAAGGCCTTATTCCTCTTAATATTTTGGTGGAATCTCTTTCCTTGTAATTGGAATCCATTAGTTCATTTTCCAGTCTCTGCAGCAGCAGAAAACGGCTTTCTTTTTGCCTTTTATGTGAAATGCCTTCAGATATTTAAAGATGGCTAATTTTCAAAGAGACAGCCATGTTAGTCTCTTGCAACACAACCTGAGGTTTTATTTTTTAATTAATATTTTTTGAAGTTTTACAAAACAAAACCAATTTAATATTCTTCCCATACATACATGTACTTTTGCATCTTACTCATTTTTACAGAAACAAAATCCTAACTATCCCCTCAGTGCCCCCCTTTCCCCCCGGAGCCATTCCTTCTTTATACTCCATCCATTTTTGAAATTAATTATCTTTATTTAATATTTACAACTAAAATACAATGCTATATACAGAATCTCAAAATATATCTTCCCTTACTCCCCCATTCCCCTATTATGATTTTACGTAGCTACTTATACTTCCAGCCCATTCTTATATATCCCTCTGTTACACGTATTTCCATACGTCTTTATCTCTCAACTTAAATAAAATATTCTTATGTTTAGAGACTATGCATTTTCTTCATGCTTTTGCTTACAACCACACACACTCACATTTTTATTTTTCTCTTTTCCCGTAATGCATTACACAATATATACTACTATTACGTACATAAAATTTATTACTCTACCAAATTCTACTTCTGTTTTATTTACACCATCTTTGTCCACAAAACTTAAGTAGCGGTTCCCAAATATTTCCATCTTGAATCTTCTCCTCTTGCAGTTGCAGAGTTATATAAGCCTTTTCTATTACTTCTAGTAATTTTTCTAACCATCAATTTTTGGCATATCCGTATTTCTCCAGTGTTTCGCTATCATTATTCTTGCCGTTGTTACCATGTACAGAAGCGGTCTTAAAATTTTCTTAGCATTTTTATTTTCGATCATGTTTAGTAGATGTAATTCTGGGTCTAGAGGGTATTCTTGTTTATATATTTTTAGCATTATCTTATGGACTTCTTTCCAATATTTTTTACCTCGGCCCAAGTCCACCGCGTGCGACAGAACGTCTCAACATGTTCTTTGCATTTCCAATACTTGTCCATTTTGTTACCATGCATCTTTGACAAACTATTTGGTGTAAGATACCACCTGTGTACCATTTTAATATGATTTTCCTTAATACCCATACATTGTGTGAATTCCAGGTCTTTACCCCTTGCTCTTTCCCATTGTTGCAACTGTAAATTATGTCCTATATTTTTGGCCCATTGTAACATACATGATTTAATGGATTCTGATTCTACATTTAATTTTAGACACAACTTATACTCCATCCAAAATTTTAACTCCTCCTGTGGATATAATTTCCTAAATTTCTTTTTCTTAATACATTTTCAATATTTTTTTTCATATTTTATCCAAATCATTTCTTTTCCATAATCCTTTTTTTTTACTTTCACTTTACATGTTAATTCATCGTTAATTGCTAACTTCTAAACTTCTTTATACCAATCCTCCAATTTCACATTTATTTTTGTTTTCCAGTTTCTTGCTATGATTAATCTCGCAGCAGCAGTAAACAATTTTTTCCCTCTTATTCTCCATTAATATTTTATAAATTTTACTAGTTGTACCTTTCATATTTTCATTTTCCTCCATTTCTTTCCCTTTCTGGATTATTTGTTCAAATTGTGTATATTTTCCTTTTTCTATATTTTTTTCTTCCAATTTCTAAACTATTGTTCTATTTGCATAAAATTTAACCAGGACATATTTATTCCCCTAAGTTTTTCTTTTATATTATCTTTCCTATTTTTAATTCCATCCAATTTTCTATTTTATCTATTTTCCTTTCCTATTATTTTCCATAATAATGGAAAAATCTTTCCCAAAAAACTTAGATAAAGAATTAATCTAAGTTTTTTGGGAAAGATTTTTCCATTATTATTGGTGTTATCATTGAGTTTTCATTCATTAATCCTTTTTTATATTTATTCCAAATTTCTAATATATTTTTCATAAATAGGTTTTCAATTTCTTTAATTTCTTTGCTAATAATTTCTTTAAATAATTTTTTAATCTATTTTCATATCTATCTCTTTTCCCTCCATTTCTAACCAATCCAAATCTGGTACATCCAACATACCTTCTATTACATATCTTAAATGGTTGGCTTCATAATATCCTTTTATATTAGGGAGGCCTAACCCTCTCTTTTTCTGAGACTCGTACCAAAATTGTTTATTTAATCTACTTCCTTTTCCCCCATTACAATATACATTTAGTAACTGTTGCCATTTACCTAATTCTACCTCTGATATTTTTAGTGGTATCATTCTGAATAAAAAATTTAATTTTGGTAAAATTTTCATTTTGACTAATGCTATTCTTCCAAACCATGATAATTGAATTTTCTTATATTCTACTATTTTTTTTCAACTTCTTTCCGTAGTACTATAAAAAAAAATCTATTTCTTTTAAGTCTTTCATTATATTAGTTCCTAAATATGTTATATTACTTTTCATTCTTCTCCCTAACTCTTTTTGTTTCATAAACTCCAATTCTTCTTTTTTTTGCATAATTAAATAACATCATTTCTGATTTATGCCAATTAATTTGAAGTCCTGTTATCTCTCCAAATAGATTCAAATGTTCCTTAATTTTTCCTATTTTGTCCTTTAAATCTTTAATAGTTAATAACGTGTCGTCAACAAATAAACTGATTTTATGGGTTTTTTCCAATCCTATTCCTTCCAAACAACTATCTTTCCTTATAACATTTGCTAACATTTCTATAACCATTGCAAATAATATTGGTGAAAGCGGGCATCCTTGTATTGTACCTCTCATTACTATTCCCTTATTTTTTATTCCTTTCCAAGCTTTTTCATAATTATATTTAATGTTGGCCATTCCACACAGTCAAAAGCTTTAAATATATCTAATGCCAAAATTCCTGCTTTTAATTCCCCCCCCTCCCCCCATTACATGGATTTTGCTCAAAACTTCCTACGATTCAGTTCGGCCTGGAATGTGGTTCCTGCTATCTTTGCACCAGACCGCTGCCGGAGAGGCCGCAGGAAGGCCCAGGCAGAGAAGGCCAGGCTGCATGGCGGGGAGACCTGGAGATGGAGGAGGCAGGCCAGGCCAGGAGGATGGAGGGAGGCATGGCCGGGTGGATAGACCAAGGAAAAGCCGCTGCCAGTGGGAACTCAGCAGCGAATCCAAATCTGTCTGGTTCCCACTTTATTTATTTCTAAATAAATCGATTCAGCCCAAAAAACACCCCATTATACAAGCGTCTTTTTGACGCAGGTCAAATGGGTAATAACCATGATTCCCCTTTCCGAATCGCTTCAGCGATTCGAATTAAGTGGGAAACATGGTGATTTAAGCTGAATCATTTGTAATCATAATCTGGTTTAAACCATAGTGGGAATTAGGCCCTTATTTATTTTTCCTCCCTCCCTTTATGTCTATTATTATGTCCCCTCTTAGGCTTCTCTTTCCCAAGGTAAACCTACCCTGCTGCCGAAGCTGTTCCTTTTGGGGCTCAGTGTATTCTGGAGTCAGTGTGGCTGCAGCCTTCCCAGTCCAAGGCCAGAGGCCAAACGGGGGCTGGGAGGAGGGGAGAGAAAGGGGGCTGCTAATCTGGAAACCCCATTCTCTCGACTTTATTTCTGCCTGCCACCAACTTGCAGCCTTCCTGGATGAGATGGGACCCCTTTGCCCACGGCGTTCTCCAGCTGATTCCCCCCCTGGATCCTCTTGAGAGGGAGGGAGGAAGGCTCTTCCCACCCCAGAGGCCCCTGCTTAGGGCCCATCTCTGTGCTGTGCCAATGGGCTGGAGGGCCCACTGTCTGCCTAGGAAACTGCTTCAGAGTTCCTTGGCTTGGCTTCCCATTTGCTGGCGGCTGCCCTCCCTTCTCCAGTTGATAACATATTCTTTGCTCTCATGTCAAACAGACAAGCGGTTTACCCAGCGCTGAAGGATGCAGGGCCTGGAGATGAGGAAGGAGCTCCGCTCGGCAGCCATTCCTTGAGCAATGATTCATGAGCAGGCCTGTAATCTGCTTAAATATTAAAATATGATCTGTGCAAGGCTTTTCTCCAGAGCCCATAAAATATTCATTTCTCCCTCAGAAAATACATAGTAGCTCACAGAAATGGATGGAGCAATCGCCAGGCAAGCATGTTCTGCCTCTAAAACAAATTGCAAACTGCCGTGGCAGAGTGGCTCATTCCAGTGAGGTTGTGTGAGGACAGTCAGTCCTCGGCTAACACTCCCACCTTGTGTTTGCCTGCTGTCTATATACATATTTTAATTTTTTATTCTATTATTGACACTCTCTTTCTTCTCATGATCCCTGGGGCCAGGATGTGTGGCTTTTTCCAGTGTTGAGGGCAGAGCCATCCTTAATGAGGGTTGGTTCTCCCTTTTGCTCCAATCAGGCAGGATCTTGACTTTGTGCATCAGCACAGGGAGACATGCCCCCACTCAGTTGCCCAGTCTAGTTCCTGCCTTTGCTCCATCAGGCTGCTTTTCAAGCTTTCTCTTCCTTTACTTTTAAAAAAATCCTTTCTCTCTCTCTTCTCTCTGTGGGGCAGACTAGAACCAATGGAGGACCTAGATAGCCCAGGGATGTCCAGTGAGTCCGGACATGCTCAGAGGGCCTCTCTCGAACGACGGGGCTCAGCCCAAGACTCTGAGCTGTGGCACGAAGGCCGCTTGGCGCAGCCGGAGGAGGGATATCCATCGTTTCCGCACTCTACCGCGCCCAGCTGCTGCAACCTGTCCCGAGATCGGGAGGGAGCGGCTGCCATGGAGGACAAACCCAGGAGTGTGAGGAGCACCGCAACGAGCGGCTCCCCTCCTCCCCAAACACTCCCACCAGAGCTTTCTGCCCTGGTTTCCTTAATTGCCACGCAGGCAGTGGCATTTTCCTCCACTGCCTCCCAAGCCTCCCTCCCACCCAGTGGCTCAAGCCTCGGCTGCCCCTTCGGCCCAAGAGTCTGGGTCAGATAGACATAGCTACCTTTCCCATAGGGCCAGAGAGTCTTCCCTCTCCCCTCCTGCTTCCTGCTCCTCCAGGGATCCCATCCCCCAATCAGAGAGGGACAAATTTCTGCCCAAAAGTTCCCTGGCGCGCAAACACAAAAAAGGAGGGGAAAAGGGAGGGGAAAAGACCATTTTGGCTCCTCCTTATTCCCTGGGCTCCAAACTTAAGAGAAGGGCGCCATCTAGGGGCAAAACATCTCAGGCCAAAAAATTCAAACCTCAGCCAACTAGATCATCTGAAGATGAGAACCTTTCCAGATCACAATCCAGTTCTGTCTCTGAATCAGAGGAAGGAGAGTGGCCTGACGAGGATGAAGAGGAAGACCCAACTGGGACTTCCTCTTCGGCTAGACTTTTCCCTGCCGATGACTTTCCTATCTTATCGAAGAAGGCAATCGGAACCCTTGAACTTGAGGCTAAACCACAGCCTACCCAACAAGATGACACCGATCTACCTAAAGGCAAAGGTGAATCCTTTCCAAAACCTTCACCATCCTCTGATGAGGTTCCTTTTCCATCTGATTTCATGAGAGTAATCAAAGATGAATGGTCCAAACCTGCCACAGTCAGACCCAATCCTAGCTCTGTAAAAAAGTTTTATTCCCTGCCTCAGAATGTAATGACCAAACTACAGATCCCCTTAGTGGATGCTCCGGTTTCCTCTCTTGTTACATCGGCCGTGTACGCTAGAGATGGGGAAGAATCACTCAAACTGCCTGAAGACAAAAGGGCCGACTCTGCCCTTAAGAGGTGCTTTGAGGCCTCTTCCACTGCAATCAGGGCTGCATCATCTACCTCCATCCTAACCAGGGCAGCACATCTATGGGCTAAAGACCTTATGCTAGAAGTCCCCAAGGGCAACACTAGACTCTGTCAAGGAATCAACAAATTACTTAAGGTTCTAGCATTCGCTGCCAATTCCTCCCTTGACATCGTTCAATTCAGCTCACGTGCTCAGGCGGCCTCAATACCAGTCAGAAGATGCCTTTGGCTAAAAAACTGGCAAGTAAATACTCGCTCTAAACAAAACCTGACACTGGCTCTCTTCAGTGGAACCAAACTGTTCGGTGAAGCCCTAGACCCGGTACTTATTGAGACTAAAGATAAGAAAAAGGCTCTTCCATCTACCACTCACCAAGACGATAGAAGGCCCTCCTGTCAAGGTCAACAGTCCTTTCGTTATTCAGACTTGGTCCTCAACTACCTCAGACAAATGGGTAGTGTCTACCCTGTCCTCGGGATATCAGATAGACTTTACTCAAACTCCAAGGGATCATTTCATTATTTCCCCCAAATCCCAAAGGCCACACAAACACCAGTTAATGTTAGAAGCAATCAACCATCTATTACAGATTGGGGCAGTCGAACCCGTTCCCCCTCCTCAAATCACGAAAGGGTCCTATTCCATCATTTTTCTATTCCCAAAAAGAGACAAATCATGGAGATCAGTCCTCGACTTGAAAAGAGTCAATAGACGTGTCCCCAAATGTCGCTTCCGGATGGAAACGCTCAAGACTATTCTAGAATCTCTCCATCCAGGCGACCACTTAGCTTCTGTGGATTTGACTGAAGCTTATTTACATATTCCGGTTCACAGGAACCACTGAAAGTTTCTACGCTTCTGCTACCACAAAACTCACCTCCAATACGGGGCCCTTCCCTTCAGCCTATCATCGGCTCCAAGAGTATTTACCAAAATCATGATAGCTCTGGTGGCCCATTGGAGACTTCAGGGGATCCGTGTCTTCCCCTGCTTGGACAATCTCCTGATCGCCTCCCCTTCTCCATCTCAGGCGACAAGAGATGTCAATGTCATTCTCTCATCACTACATCACCATGGTTTTCTGGTAAATCATGGGAAGAGCCACCTTTCCCCTAACCAACGCATACATCATTTGGGAGTGATTATAGATACCAGAAAAAGTCTGATATCTCTTCCACCAGAAAGGATCAAAACGATTCAAGACACGATCGCATTGATAACCAAGAATCCATCACCAAACCTCTTCCTTCTCGCAAGGCTACAGGGGCTCATGATAGCAGCCTCCCAATGTGTTCCCTGGGCCCGATTTCATTCCTCTACAGTGGCTGATATTACCTCATCAAAAATCAATCACGCACAAGATAAACAAGCAAGTTCCACTCCCTCACAAGGTCAAACTGTCCCTACGATGATGGAACTCCCGCTCCATCCTACTGAGGCATCCAATTCAACCAACCCCCCAATCTTAATAACAACCGACGCCAGCTTGAGGGGCTGGGGGGCCACTCTACACGACTTATACTCACAGGGATGTTGGAACCCAAAGGAAAGAGCCCACAGCATAAATTGGCTCGAACTATGGGCAGTAAGACTAGCACTTCTAGCGTTCTCTCAACACATAAAGAACAAAGCGGTCCTAATACGCACCGACAACATAACAACAAAGGCACACATAAACAGAGAAGGAGGGACCAGATCGACAACTTTGATGCAAGAAGCATCGTTACTGCTTCATTGAGCGGAAACCAACCTCCTCTCCCTCAAAGCAGAACACATAAAGGGAGAATTAAACACAAGAGCCGACTGGCTGATCGGACATAGATCAAGCAGAATGGCACCTCCATCCAGAGACCTTCCTCCTGATAACACAGAGGTTCGGCATGCCTCTGGTCGACCTGTTTGCATCCCCAGTGACCAACCAGGTCCCCTCGGTTCTTCTCACGTTTTCTGACTCAGGGCGCAGAACAAATGGATGCCCTACACGCATCTTGGCCCCAGGGCCTTCTGTATGCGTTCCCACCAACAGCAATGTTTTCACGGTGCCTCCAAAAGTTAAGAAGTGAAAGATCAACAATCATTCTGATAGCTCTACACTGGCCAAGGAGGGCATGGTTTTCCGAGATATCCCAAATGGCTCTAGACTCTACGCCTTCCGATCCACAAAGACCTGTTGACCCAGGGTCAAGTCTCTTATCCCGACCAGGAATGGCTAAACCTTCACGCATGGAAATTGAGAAGCACTTATTAATTAAAGACAGACTGCTTCCTTGAGTCGCAGATACTATTATCCAATCGAGGAGACCATCTACTCAGAGAATTTACAAATACTCTTATAGATCTTTCTATAATTGGTGTAGATCTAACCAGACTTCCTCCTCCTCTGTATCTATAAACACACTGTTGCTATACTTCCAAGATGGTCTCGACAAAGGTCTCAGGCCTAATACCTTGAAAAGACAGATTTCTGCCATTACGCCCATCAAAATTGGCCTTCAAACTATCGAACCATCGCTATGTTAAAAGGTTCCTGAGAGCAGCCTCTCTCATCAAGCCACCTACGGTCCACAGATACCCTAACTGGGATTTACACATTGTCCTTCAGGTACTAACTAAACCTCCCTTTGAACCCTTAGACAAAACAGATCTAAAGTTCTTGACTTGGAAAACTCTTTTCCTTACAGCTATCACTTCGGCACGTAGAGTATCAGAATTGGGAGCACTGTCAACTAGAAGTAAACTTTGCATATTCAGAAAAGATTCTGTTTTACAGAGATGTAAAACATAGCAAGGTGGCTCTGCACGAATGATATTTCTCTATTCTATGCTATTTCTTTAAAATAAACTCCTTTCTTTTAAAAGTATCAGCTGTCTCTCTTTTGCTCCTGTACACGTGCCTAGACTCGGCTACTGATTGCTCTGGGTTAGTACAGAAGGAAACCAGATCTCTCTTTCAAGCAAGTCCCAGTGTGTGCTTGAAAAATTGACAATTCACTGGGTGGTGGCAGCGAGACTATAGGACCTCCAGGGGTCTCATTCTGCTCAACAGGGAGCGAGAATGGAGATCTAGGAGATCCTAGAAGGGAAAGTGTGACAAGAGGGGACTCACAGCTGCCCTTGCCACTAATGCTCCCTTAGCAGATATTTGTAGGGCGGCCACATGGTCATCCCCTTCCACATTTATTCGTCATTACCGAATCAATGCCTTCCAATCGACTGAGACATCGTTTGGGAGGCGGATACTTCAGTCCATTTTATAGATTCCTGATTACCTCAGTTCCCCGCCCATTGGAGAGCTTTGGTATATCCCTCATTAAGGATGGCTCCGCCCTCAACGCTAGAAAAACGAACATTGGCTTACCTTGTGAGATGTTTGTTTTCAGTGATGAGGGCAGAGACATCCTGCCCTCCCGAAACTGAGGAAATATTCTTCCCAGTGCCGGCAGGGACAGGCTGTTAGTTCAACTAAGTTTTTTCTAGTTATAGGTTGTTGAGTTTTCATGTTTATCACGAATTTTAGATATTTAAGAATATAGGGACGTTTAGTCTTCTAGATTTATCTATACTTTGCTTGGCTTTTCAATGACTGAGTAGGGACGTGTCTCCCTGTGCTGATGCCCAAAGTCAAGGTCCTGCCTAATTGGAGCAAAAGGGAGAACCAACCCTCATTAAGGATGTCTCCGCCCTCATCGCTGAAAACAAACATCTCACAAGGTAAGCCAATGTTCGTTTCTTCCTGCCTTACTGTGTAACCTCGCAACAGCCCTGCAAGGTAGGGTGGCCCAGGGTCACTCAGTACGGATCACAGAGATATGAACTGGGCCTCCCCAGTCCTTGACCAAGCTTCTTGCCACAACTCCACTGCTCTGGCTCTTGAGGTTGGGGCTGCAGGAGGCAAAGCCTTCACTTGCAGAAAGACTGGGTCCTAGGGCTGAGTGGGGTGGCCCTGCTGCGGACCAGAGGTCCAGGGTTCAACCACCAGCATTTCCAGGTGGGCTAGGGCCAGAGTCCCACCTCCGGTGCCAGGGATCAGCTGCCACCTGTCAGGGTGGGCAAGGTTCCAGTCCCTACAATCTCAGACCATTGCCAGTACTTCCAGGGGACACACCTCCCATTGGCCAGCCTGCCCCCCCCCCCAGCTTCCTTCTGTGGGGAAGGGGAAACTGGGACTTGTGCAAATGGGTCCCAGGGCAGCCCACTTCATGCCCTGCCCAAATGGCCTCTGATCTGCCTCTGCTCAGACTTGGCAGCCAGAGAAGGCATGGTCTTGCCCTCCCCCAGAAAGGAGGCTTCAGCCCCCACTTGCCTCCCTTGACCCCCCCCCCTCTATGGCCTGCCAATTTGGCAAGGCTCCTCTGAGGGGAGGGAGGGGAGGTATCTCCCCTTTTCTTTTGGGCGAAATCTAGGGAAGGAGGCAGAGCGCAGCAGCCTTCGGTGAGGCTGGCCGTAAAGTGTGCTGAGGGACACCAAGGGAATGTCTCATTTTGGTTAGTCAGCAAGGCTGGGAAATGCAATTTGGGAGCAAACATTTGTTTATAAATCTCTCTGTGAAAATTAATGTGTTTTTTAAAAATAATAGCCCTATTAAGGGTGTCAGCACAGCTCAATAAACCTAATAAAATTGGGAAAGCGTAACAAGAACAGCAACTGTCTCTGTCCCAAGAGAGAGTGCTTTCTGATCAACATATATTAATTTCTTTGGCATTTCAAATTAGGCCCCGCTTCCTTCTCCCCCTAAAAGAGCTGAAGGGCAACACAGGGCTGCCCAGGCTGGGGGCTTTGGGAAGAGGAAGGGAAGGGAGGCCCCTCCCCACTGGGGTGATGTGGGTCAGGGGCACTTCTGGAGACCATTTGGGTGTGTGTCCCTATCCCCCTTCTCTCCTGTTCTGGATCAGTACCCAAAGGGCAGCACTTTCCAAAGTCCTGAGTGCAAGTGGTGCCATCAAAGTGGTCACGCACTTCCTCCAAAGGGGCCCATGATTCCCTCCCCACCCTCTTCTTTGTCTTCCTTTTGGCAGTCCCAGGGGTCCTTACTGCCCCACAGTGCCCTTTTCCTCCTTCCTTCCAATGGCTCCCTCCAGCCTGGGCCTTTCCTGCTCTCTCCCTTCCCATCAAATGGGAACCCAGTCCTTGTGCTCTCTTGTGCAGCAACCTTGTTTCCCTCACTCTGAAGGAAAGGTTAAACTTGGCCCCTGTTAAGGCAAGAACAAGGCAGGCGGTGGAAACCAGGGGCACTCCCTTTGCCCCGGTGAGGCCAGCTGGGCCCCTTTGCAGTCTCCGTCCAAAGCCTCCCCCTGACTCCCTTCCCTTGGTGTCCTCCTCTGGGCTTCTGTCTGGCTTTCATTTTGAGGGTCCCCATCCCCAGCCTCTTTTTCCCTTCCTTCTTCCATGGGGCTACTGCTGCTGATGATGCTCATGTGCTCCTTCATGCGAGAGAGACCATCCATCCAACAGCCTAGAAGCGCTTCCTCCCAGCAGGGGCCTTGGGAGTCCCCTGGCCCACAGGGAGCCCCTTGTCCTGGATTCATCTCCCCCTGCATCTGTTCAGCTGCCACCGTGGAGGTGGGTCAAGCTCAGGCATGGCTCCAGACGGATGGAAGGATGGCAATTGCTCCAGAGAAACGAAGGAACAGGAAGAACAAGGCTGTGGGTGAGCCTCTCCTTCTCTTCATGGTCCTTCTGGCCAAGCTCCCATGTAGCCCTGTGCCTTTGCTGTGCCAGCCCTGTGGGAAGGCCCTCCCTGGCAAGAGAGGCAGCATCCTGGGATGGCATAACAGGGACACTGGTGGCAACCACAGCTGGGACTCGGGGAACCCAAGACCAGGGTGTTTCTTTTGGGTTTTATCTGCAAAGCGGGTGAATGAGGTGGCTTCTCAACATGGGTCAACCTACAGCCAAAGACCTCTTGCTTCCAGAGCCGGCACCCATTCCAAGCTGAGACTGGTTGCCTCAGGTCACAGCACAGAAGCAGCACAGTGCCCACTATCACCCAGGCAGCCCATCCCCTAATTTGGCACATGGCAGGTGGCACCAGGGAGCCATGTCTCCCTCCTCTCAGTTGGCTGTGAAGGCTCTCAAAGCCTGTGTGGCTTCTGGGGGAACTGAATTTGCACAGCTCCTCCTGGGGCACAAAGTGCAGAGATTTGGGGGGGGGGGGTGTAAGAGGAGTGGGCCCCAATGCCAGGCTGGCCTCAAGGGTCTTGCCTTGGAGGGCACTGCCACCTTCCCTTCCCACATCACTATTGTAGCCCAAGTGGATGATGGATGCCTCTGCCAGGGAGCTGTTGCTTCACTCTCAGCCCCACCCAAGTTTAAATAAGGACTTACAACGAGACGTGTCTTCTCCTTGACAAATCTCCTGGTGCTGCTTTTGGCTGATTCATAATCCAAGGAGGGAGGAATGCCAAGGCAGGAGGAAGCCTTTCATGCAGACATCCACGAAGAGGCAGGCGGCTTAATTCCAAGAGCAGAAAACATCCCATGTTGTTTAGATTTTGAAAACCATGCCACCGCTCCTTCATAATCTATCCACCCAGCTTGGTTTTCAGCAGAAGAATGGAAGGACATTTGCCAATAACTGCTTTTAGAAAACTGACCCACCTGATAACAGAGGAAGCAGGGGCACTTTAGGGCAGCCGTTACAATTTGGCAGATTTTGGGGTCTGGCCATGGGGTGGTGGGTGGTTGGGGCAAAGCCTGCGTGGGGGATCCCAGGGGAGGGGGCTCTGGGGCTGCAGCTGTTCCAGCTGGAGGGTCTCAGCTTGAGCACAGAGGTCATGAGGAGCCTGGCCAGGCTGCTGGTGGCGAGTGAGCTGCTTTTTAAATGGAGAGCATTACTCTGCATCCTATCCCAGACTGAAGCCATGGTGTGCAGGTGCAGTGAACGCTGTGCCCCCCACCCTCATACTGGCTTCGGGACCTTCCCTTCTCCAAAGGCCTATGTCAGGAGCCCCTGAGAAACAAGGGACGGAAGTTAGCAAACCCCTGATTCCAGGCTGGACCAGACAGCCTCTCCCACAAACCTGTTTTTTGCCCCTGGGGGGTGAAAAACAGGGGTCATGTTGGAAATGGCAGTGGCACATATATCTTCTAATATCCCCCGCCCCAAAGTGGGGAGACAGGGAGTAAGGCAAGCTGGGGGGGTTCCTTTCAGGGTGGCAGCAGGGGAACACAGCAAAGCAGCCCCCCCCCCGGCTTTCTTTCCTCTCAATTTGCTGCTTGTTCCAGAACCCAGCCAGGAGAGTGATTCTCTCCATCGGCTGATGGGAGCCATGGGACCCAGAGCCTGCAAGACTTGGGGGCGATGGAGGAGAAGAGGGGCCGGCAGGGAGTTAGGCAGCCCTTAAGGAGGGCACCCTGGAAGGGCCATTCAAGACAGAGGCCCAGCTCTGTTTCAAAGAGCCAAGGGGCTCCCCCACTTTCCACTTTTCTCTCTGGGGGTCTGGAATTAGGGCAAGAGCACCTCTGCCTCTGAAAGCCATTCGGAGTAGCAGGATCCATGGCCACCTGAGAGCACTTGGGATGTAAATTGCAGTCAAAATTCTTCTCCTCCCTGGGGAAGGGTGGGAAATGTATTAACTCTTCTCCCCACAGGTGAAGTGTGAGAGAACAGAGATGCTTCCTCTCTCACACAAAGCAGACCTTTGCAACTGAGGAAGGGAGACTCCATTTGAAATCTGATTTCTGGGATGGTTTTATGTCTTCATTGCCTCAGTTCTAAGTTGAACTGTTAAGCAGCAGGGCTGCCATTGGGCCTGTGGGATTTGCAGTGCAATGCAATGAAGTGTCATTATGAGGTCCTTTAGCAAGTTATTGTGTTGTCTGCAGTACAGTGCCTCTATGTTGTGGTGTTCCTAGTGCAGTGCCATTGCATCCAGCCATCCGTAGTGCAGAGCCATTGTGTTGTGGGGCCCACTGTGCAGTGCCACCGGAGCGCAGGGGATGCCCCAACCTCAGCCTGGGACAAAGAGGCAGGGGAGCCTGTTCCTTTGCAGTGCTAATTCTCTTCTTGCAGGATGCCCTTCTCTTTCCCTCTTCCAACTCTGGGGAGGCATTCTGAAATGGTCTCTCCCACAGCCATAGGCAGCCCTGGGGCCTGAGGTGGTCTGGTCCAGTCTTCCACTGCGGGGGCTCACACACGCATGTGCACTGTGTGTCCAGACTGGGGGGGGGGAGGATATGGGGACAAGGGGGGGAGGACAGTGGAAGACCAGCTATGTTTGGGGTGCATCATATTCCCTGAAGTGCTGTCCCTCTAACGCTGCAGGAGAAATATGAAGTCTGAGCTTTTTTTTTAATCTGCCCACATATATTTTCCTCTTGTTTTCTGCCATGAGTTTATAGCTGTTGCTGAAACATAAATTGCTATTAATCTGAAACGCAAAAGGAGAATTGTTCTGAGAAGCCAGAGGAAGCTTGGCAGCTGCAGGGCTCTGCCTTGACCACACCAGGCCTTGTCTCTTTTGTCTTCCAAATTCTGATTTAATATTCCTTATGACTGTTTCAATAATTTGATTTATGCACCACCTTTGCCATCTCCTTGGGAAAATGAATTCATGAGGCCTGGCCTGCTGCATTCCTCCAGAGAAGGCCAGTGCTTACAGGCAGAGGCTGCATCCGCTCCGGCCTGACTCCGAACGGATCCGTTTCCCTCCCTGTCCTTTTCCTGCTTAAGAGCATAATCCTCTGTTTGAACGGGGGCTGGAATTGGAGGGCCTTTCTTAGTCACTCTGTTTGAAATGTAAATAAACTAGGACAGGGGTAGGCAATCTTTTTGAGCCGGGGGCCGGGTTGCTGTCCCTCAGACAACTGGGGGGCCGAAGCCAATAAATAAATAAATAAATAAATAAATAAATGTTTTAAAATTTTAAAAAAATAAATAAACCGGGACAGATGTAGGACAACATTTTCAAATGGTGGACACTTTTTTTTAAAAAGTGGAGGACACGCAAAAAATTTGCTGATTTTTTAAAAAATGTTAAGATAAATGCATGTTTCTGAGGCTTCTATAGACAATTGCCCCACCATGCCCCTGCGCGTGAGAGGCCAAAGGTCCCGGCGGCAATCGGCGGCAGGACCAGGCTGGGGCTGGTCCCAAGGCCTCGCCGGGCCGCATCCAGCCCGCGGGCCGCAGGTTGCCTACCCCTGAACTAGGAGAAGAGTGAAGTAGAGTGGCATTGGCATTGCCCATCATCCACAGCTCACAGAAAATAAACAGCAGCCTGAAAGCTGCCAAACAGGGCAAGACTGGTCTCAGGCTCCTCTGGTGTTGGAGGATTTAGAGCATTTCTGTTCTATTTATATTAATAATAATTGATAATAAATATGCTTGTGACATTGGAGTTCTGCACAGGCTGCAGGAATGTTGCACAAATCCACATTTCCTCTTTTTTCTTTTCTTTCTGGTGATACTTAAAGTAGCTCTGCTCCTGCCTAGTGCCTAATGGCAAGAGGGGAAGACCTTCCATCGCCAGGCCGAAATGTTTGTTTTCCCAGCGAGAAATGTTTGCAGCTGGACTGGAACCATCTCCAGCATGAAAGTGGACACTCAGCAGCTCATCCCTGCCCCTCACCCACCTGTCTCCTGAGCACTTGGGCCATTGGATCTTCTTGGACTTGGGGAAGGGGTCAAATCCCAGAATCCTAGAGTTGGAAGGGGTCCTAAGGGCCATATAGTCCAGCCCCAATCTGCTATGCAGAGACCTACAACTAAAGCGCTCCCAGGAGATGCCCAGACAGCCTCTGCTTAAAGGCCTCCAAAGGAGAGTCATCCCCAGCTGCAGTGGCCAGGCAGCCCATTTCAGGAGCGTTCTCTGCCGATGGAGCAGTTGGCTAGCCATCCATCTTCTCTGCTGGCCTGCCTCCTGAGAGGAATGGCTCCCATTAGTGTGACAGTTCAGAGGAAAACAAGAGCTATGTCTTCATAAGCATTTCTGCCACACTCTTTATGGCTGGAGAAGAAGAGCCCTCCAACCAGCCAGGTGCCAGTTTGCACAGCCACAGCTCCGGATCAGTCCCTCCTGTCCATCCGGCTCTTCCGTCCTTGGCAGACCCACTGGAAGTGGTTTGCTTGAGACAGAGAGAGAAAGATCCTCCACGGAAGGAAGGTCTGGAGAGGGGCACCGGAGGGTGTTGCCATTTTGCCCTGGAGCTGGGCACCCGCGGCTCCTTCTCTGGCACGTGCCAATGCATGTGAGCATCTCTCTTGAGGGCCATGGTTTCAGCCCTTTGCTTGGCTCCACCTACTCCTCTGCTGTGGGCAAAGGAAGGGGGAGGAAAGTGCCACTGGTCAGCCAGGCCTTGCAGGTGGGAAGATCCTGGTGCCAAGGTTTTCAGGGTCTGCAGTTTTAGAGTGGCTTTTAACATTTACCTTCTGGGAGGGAAACTGTGGACTGGGGCCAGACTGGTGGCTTAAAATACACACACCTGGCCCCACATCCTCTGATGTGTGCCCCCTCCCAGAAGCCCCTCTCCCTGCTCTCTGACTGAAAGGGGTCAAGGGAGGGCAGGGGGCAAAGGGGCCAGGACCCACGCTGCCCTTTTCCCTTGGGGTGGCACCTGCCCTCTGAGATGCTGCCCTGGGCAGCTTTTCTGGCTGCTTTTTAAGACTTTCCTTCTTTTTTAGGGGGGAGGGGAGAGCATTCTGTGTGTGTTGGGCTCTAATTGAAAAGCTAGTATTTTCTGAATTCTCACTTGGCTGTGGGTTATAACCTTGCTTTATTGGCTTTAGATGTTAAATTGGTTTATTAGGCAGCATTTTTTAGCTTTACCCATTGCTTCCAGTGGTAGAGAAGGTGGTACATAAAATGTAAATAAATGTATAAAATAATCTGCACCACCTGTTCCCCCCTCAACATTTGGAGTTGGACAAGCATTCCCTCTGTGAAGCTGCCCCACTGCAGGACCCACAACTCGCGTGCCGCCTCTGTGGGCAAGCCTCACATCTTGGCAACAGGCTGGGTCCCTTGTGAGGAATAAGCCCAGATGATGCAACAGGCGAAGCAATGGAGGCAGGTGGAGGGGGAGGCTTCCTCTGATGCCAGGCGCCTTCCTCTGGCTGGGGTTAAAGGGATTATTTGGAGCATGACGTGTTCCATTGTGCTGGTTCACAAGAAGAGCACAGGCGCAGAGCAGAGCAAGGTTTGGCCACCATTTGGGGAGAAGGCAGAGGAGGCACCTCAAAGACAGAGGGTGGCAGGAGGCAGGTAGGTGGGCAGAGGGCTCTTCCTTCCTAAATCCCAGGACCTTGAGGAGGGATAGACAACTGAGGCAGCATGTGGAGGTCACGTCCTTGTTTCAGTTATTCTAATTATTTTTACAATTTACCCTTGTTTCCTCCTTCCTTGTCAATTATATTGTAAGCCTGCTGCTCGTTTTGGTTTGTAAAGGTCACCATGGGGCCAGCAATGCTGACTTCTCCCCCTCCTTTCCAGGGAGGGCCACTCAGTGCCTTCTCTATGCCTGCCTTTCTTTCCTCTGCTGGGTTTTTCATCTCTGGGCTTCTCCTGAGGAGCTGGCGCTTGTGGGGTGGGGAGCAGGGCCATTGTGACAGGAGTCCTCCCTGAAAGTAATGCCTCTGGGGAGAGTATGAACTGCTGCCAGAGAGTGCTGCAATGCCAAGCGGCAACTTCTTCACAGCTCCTCACTCCTCCAGATTAATAAATGTCACCAAGAACACATCAGGGATTTCTCACAGGGAAGGGGCTGAATGTTAACAAAGAACCCCCTTCTCCTTTGCATTCCCCCTCAAGTCTCCTTTCCTGATGCTGCCAGGTGATGGACGGTGGCAATGGCAAGAAGGGAAGCCTTGGTAAGACACCCTGCAACAGGCACACACAAAAGAGAAACATGAGCACAGTGCCTGACAGGAAAACCCAGCAGCAAAGGGAGAAGGGCAGCCCCCTCTCACCCCACGGAGAAAGACACCTGGCAATGGCCATGGCTTCCTGGGGAGAGTGTCAGGGAAGGTGGCATTTCTCCACCTTCAGATAGCCTTGGCTGTTGGCCTGGCCTCCCTTCAAAGGGCCAAGCCAAAGGATCCCCATGCCTCCAGAGCTGCTCCTGCCCATCTCTGCTGCCTTCCTCCGAATCACCTCCTGGGGCCCCAGCAGCCCTTCTTGGGTATAGAGGTCCTCAGGGGCCAATGCCCATTAGACATGGAGCCCCCTTTCTGATGCTTTTGAAAATGTGTACAGGAGGGACTTAGCTCTGCCTGGTATCGCTCTTGTGCCGCTTCATCCGGCTGCCACTAAGGGACTCCTGAGGGTCGCCAGGAGCCATTGCCTGAGTGGAAGGCCACCAGTGACAAGGCCTGTCTGCTCGGAGCGTGAGTGGTCCTTTGCCCAAAAGCCAGAGTTGAAAAGAGGGGAGCAGCACTATGCTGAGACTGCTTTTATGCCTCTCTAAGTGCAATGACCTCCCCAAGAAAAGCACCCAAGGACTGCAAAGAGATGGGCCTGACGGACCCAAGCCAGTGGCAGTCCTGGGGTGGGTTTTTGGCCTCTTTAGTTCAACGTCTGAGTCTCTCTTTTTAAAAACATCTCAGAACCTAAACACAGGCCTTTGCAGCAATCATTGTTCCCCAGCACAGACCAGTACATTTCCCTGATCCATTTTGACCAGCGTTTTCCACCTGCTTGTCTCGCGGGTGGCCAGCCAATGAAGAGCCGCTCTGAGTGTCTTTCAGACAGAAGGTAATGGCCAAGCTTGCTTTTGGCAGTGGAAGTGCTTCAGGTGGTGGTGAACTCTCCTTCTCTGTAAGGCTTTAAGCCCAGGTTGGATGGCCATCTTTCAGCAGTGGATGGATGGCCATCTTTTGGGAGTGCTTCCGCTGCCTATTCCTGTGTGGCAGAATGGGGTTGGACTAATGGCCCCTGGTGCCCCTTCCAATTCTGTGATGCTCTGTTTCTATGGCACTTCTCCCACTCGCCAGGAGTGTCCAGTGCCACTGTTTTCCAACTGGGCTTTGGTTTGAACGTTGCTGTGGAAGACCCAGCATAGCCTTTAAAGAGTTACCCCCTACTCCTGCTCCCACTCCTTTTCCTTCTCTTCCTCCTGCTAGAAGTTATATTGAGTTGTTGTTGGGAAAGGGAGCAGGGAGCGAGCTGGCTTTTTGTACATCTGCTGCTCCGGTTTTTCTGGCATCCATGGAGGAAAGGTGACTTTGAGAGAGTCAGCAGTTCAGAGTGAAATTCACTTCTGAGAGTTCAAAGTCGTTCTCACTGGGAATAAATCTAAAACAATCTGGGCCAAACTTGCCGGGTGCTTAGTCTGCATCTCCTCCAGCTCCTCCAGTGTTTGTGGATGTGGCAAAATGGCTGACCATGCACTTGAAATGCAGCGGCAGTGACAGCCAGAGTGACAGGCAGGCCTCAGCACAGTCCCCAGAGACCGGCGGGATAAAAGGCCCCGGGCCCCCCAGAGAAGGCCATGTGCCTGGGCCCACGTGGAGGATGGGCAGAAGCTTCATTCTCAGCTGGAGTTTGAAAAGCATTTCAATAAAAGGACAAGTCAAAATCCTTGGAGAGAGAAGAATCATCAAGACGCCTCTGGGCAGTCTATGAACAGCAGCCCTGCCATTTTGGTTCTGCTTGGGGGCACAGCAGACTGACAGGTGGGGGTTGAGAAACCCCTTCCTCAGCCCCCCCCAGGTGTTTTCTCCCTCCTCCCAGAGGCCCTTTCTTCATGGATCTGTGTTTCCAGCATGGGCTCTATTGCGGAGGGGGGTCACACTCAGGGGATTACCCTGCAAAGGCTATGCCAGCTTCCCATTTAAAGGCCTTGGCGAGAACACTGGCATCCTTCATTCATTCCTGGCATCAGACAGTCTGCCATGCTACCTTCCAGCTTGGAGGGGTTGAGTGGGGACTGGAGTCAGGAGGGCAACAGGACTTGGCTTGGCTGGTGCCCATTGCCAGGCTGCTTTCTTTTGCTGAAGGCAGAGTGGCCCTGCTAGCCCAGGAGGGTTCCCACCAAAGCTTGGGACAGGCCTGGGACTGCAACTCCGGCTTCTTCTCTGGTCCTCAAGAGTCTCTCACAGGTGAAAAGAAGGGCACTTTTATTTGGCCAGTGTTGGTGTGTGGCCAGGCCATGCTAGGGCAAAAGTTGTCAAGGTGGAAGAACACAGAGACCTACTATTTTAAGAAGAGGCACCCTGAATTTATGCCCTGAGCAAATAAGGCTACCAGGAAGGGCAAAACTTCCCCTCCTGCAGAGTTAGCTGAGTGTAAATTACTTTCTGCTTGGAACTAAGTAGGCTGCAGACAGTTGAAGTAAACTGAGGACAACTACGTCGGCTGAGGACAAAAGGGGAAATGGGAGGAAGAGAGAGATAGCAAGGACTTTTAAGGCAGCTGAGAAAGAGGGATGGCAGTGGATTAGAGGGCACTATTCCTGCCAAACTGGGTCCATTGGGGAGTATGGAGCACTGCCGTAAGAAGTGTGAGCATGCATATATTTTCCTCATTTGTTAGCCTTAGCATTTGGTAGTTTGAATAGCATGTTCTGTGCAGCCCTGGGTGCTGCGCAGGGTGCCCAGCTGTGACTGGGGCCACTCTGTCCCATCACAAAGGCTTGTCCCGGGTTCTCGGGTTTGGGCCTCCAAATCTCAGGGCCTGGCACAGTCACCTGGTAGCCCTACAGCTAAGCTGAGCTACACACTGAGCCCAGGCACGTTTGCTGGTCATGGTGGCATGAGAGCAGCATTCGGGGAAGCCACAAGGGTGCCTTTGGAGTCATGCACAGCTGCCTTCAGCAACTGCAGCAACCCCCCCCCCCCACATCCATCTCCATTAACTGGAGAATGGCTCCCCAGTTGGAGAAGTGTCCTTTGAATCTTACACACAAGCTGTCTCTTGTGAGGCTGCAATCCTGCTTCACGTTAATCCTTGCAAAATGCCAGAAGCATCCCACATGAAGAGCGTAGGTGTCTATGCTTAAAGAACTCGGATCCCGCTGGAACTGCAGAGAGTGCTTTGTCCATAGCGGTTCCCAAGAGGAGGCCCTGGGATGGTGGGAAGCGTTCAAGAGTCCTTCAGAGAACAGAGCAAGTCCTTTGCTGCTGCTGCTGCTGCTGCTGCTATGGCTGCTGGTGGTGTTGTGACTAAGGTGGCATGCAGGACATTCATGGAGGCTTTGTTTTCTTTAAAAACTGGTATATCAGGAGCAAGGATGTTTTGAGAGAGATGGTGGGTCACTCACAGGGTCCTATCTGAAGACATAAAGGGTCTCACCTGAGGGTCCCACCTGAGAACACAAGGTGCAACATAAATTTAATAAATAAAATGGATAACTCTCCTTTTTGTGCAAGGTAGTCCTAATCTGGATTGGCTCTGCATACTTACTTTGTGGTTTTAAAAAGACAACACGGGATCAGTCTAAGAGGAAATGCTTAGCTTTCGAGGATCTGCCCAGGGAGCTGAACCTCTTTGGGGTTGACATTTCAGCACTTTGGATATCTCCTGACATTCAAAAGACATAGGAATATCAGTCTGCAAAGAGATCTTGGGGCACCTTTGAGACTAACTGAAAGAAAGAAGCTGGTAGCCTACTTCCTCAGCATGTTACCAGTTTTTAGAGAAAATAAAGCCTCTGTTTGCTCTCTGCATCCCCACATATGCTGCCATAAAGAGCAGACCCCATGAAACTCAGAGGGAGCTGCTTCAGAGTGCACATGCCCTGTGATGGCATCCACACCTGTGGCTGTGGAATCTGGTTTCTTTGGAACCGTCAACAAGGAGAGAACCTCTTGAAATAATGTTAACATACATTAAGCTTGTTTTCTGCAGCTCCAGAGAACAGGACCTGGAGCAATGGATGCAAGCTGCAGGAAAAGAGATTCCACCTCAACTTTAGGAGGAACTTCCTGACAGTCAGGGCTGTTTGACGGTGGAACAAACTCCCTCGGAGTGTGGTGGAGTCTCCTTCTTTGGAGGTCTTTAAGCAGAGGCTGGATGGCCATCTGTCGGGTATGCTTTGATTGGAATTTCCTGCATGGCAGAATGGGGTTGGACTTGATGGGCCTTGTGGTCTCTTCCAACTCTACGATTCTATGATTCTAAGCCCATCCACAGAAGTTCAAAGACTTCTTGGGTCTCTTTCACACCTCTGGCTCTTTGGTGCCATTTTAATGGCCCCCAGGGCTGTGTGTCCTGTGGAATACTGGGATTTGCAACTTAAGGAGGGATATTTAGAACTCTCAGCCCCAGAGCTCTAGTACCTAAACAAACTACAATTCCCAGGATTTCATAGGGCATAGCCATGGCAGTTAAACCAGAATCACAGTGCTATGTAGCGTGAAAGAGACCTTGGTGTAAGTGGTTCTTGTTTGTCAAATGGACACATCCAGGAAAAAAACAATTGCTCCTCCTTGAACTGATCATTAATAATTGGTGTGTGACTGACTTTTGCAGGATGGTGTCTGAGGGAGAGAGGAGGTAGGCCAATCCCACCAGGCCTCCCCAAAGGAACTGAGCCCTTCCCAGAAGGCATCTGGCTCCATCCTGGCTTCTGAGGGAGAGAGTCCCTTCCCCTTTTGTGTCATGTCTTCTTAGATTGTAAGCCTGAGGGCAGGGAACCATCTAATTAAAAGATTGTATGTACAGTGCTGTGTAAATTTACAGCGCTATATAAATAAAGCTTAATAATAATAATAATAATAATAGTTTGAAAACTGATAGCAGCCTGTTGTTCTGCTACTGACTGTTTGTGAAGGTTCACATTGGAACCATGAGGAGAAGCCAAGAAATGAAAAGGCAGTATGAGACTGTGCCAGGTGGGCAGAGGGCCTGGCATGGTGGCGCAGCCCTGTGGCCACCCAGAGCCCCCTGGAAGTGCCCAGGAGACCCCCCAAGTGGCCCACATGAGCCCACCTGCCAGAGGAGGACTGCAATGCCCCTCTGGCCCAGCCTCCTGGTGCCACCCAATGCTCCTGATCAGAAGGCCAGCAGGAGGACCAGAGAGCAGCGGCACTCTCCTGCCCATGTGCTACAGGCCTCTGTCCAAGGTTTCTCTCAAAATGTACTTTCTGGCTTTGGCCAATCCAGATGGGCCACTCACTTAGCATGGTCCCATTTATTAGCAGCAAAAAAACCAAAAACATTTTAGTGGAGAACTTTTAGATGGACTTTCTTCTTTGGAGTACCCCAAAATCCACATCAGAGGTTAGATCAGGGCCGGCTCGTCCGTATAGGCAAACTAGGCAGCTGCCTAGGGCGCCAAACTGTAGGGGGCGCCAGAGAGAGAGTGGCTTTAGCCTGAGGATCATAGAATCAGCCAAGCAGAGCAGCCAGCAGTACTGCCAGCCTCTGAGTAGCAGGAAGAGAGACCTGCTTGCTGAGGCTGAAAGGGGGAAGAAGTTTGCTGTGCTCTGTAACTCCTGGGCTGCATCCACACTGGAGAATTAACCTGGTTTGGCACTGCTTTAACTCTTTCTGGCTAAAGGCTATGGAATTCTGGGAGTTGGCGTTTGTTGTGGAGTGCAGAGTGCCTCCCTTCTCCCTCCTTCCTTCCTTCCCTCTATCTTCTTTCCTTCCCCCTTCCTTCCTTCCTTCCTTCCTTCCTCCATCTCTCCTTTTCCTCCTTCCTCTTTCTTTTTCCTCCTGCCCCTCCCTCCCCCCTCCCCTTCTCTTCCTTTTCCTTCCTCTCTCCCTCTTTCTTTCCTCCTGTCCCTCCCCTCCCTCCCCCCCCCCTCCCTCCCTCTTCCTTTCTTCCTTCTTCCCCCCTCCCTCCTTCTTTCTCTTCCTTCCTTCCTCTCTCCCTCTCTCTCTTGCCAAGAGAGAGACTTGTTCAGGAAAGACTTGCCAGGAGGGTCTTCCTCTGAGGCTGAGAGAGTGTGACTCCCCCAAAGCCACCCAGTGGGTTTCCATGGCCCCATTTCCCCCCCCCCCCCATAACTCCTTCTCCTTCCCAGACTTTGGCCCCATTCCTTCCCTATCCACCCACTTTTGCCTCCCTTCCCACTCACCCACCCTTTTCTCTGATTCCAAGACCCCCTTGTTGTTGTTGTTTCTTGCTGTGTGTCCTCAAGTCCTTTTTGCCTCTTGGCCACCCTCTCTTGGGGTTTCCTTGGCAAGGTTTGTTCAGAGGAGGCTCACCATGGCCTTCCTCTGAGGCTGAGAGTGTGATGCCCCCACCCAGTGGGTTTCCATGGCCGAGCTGGGATTTGAACCCAGAGTCATAGTCCAATGCTCAAACAACTAGTCCACACTGGTTCCAACAATCCACTTTAAAAGCTTGGTCTTCTTCCCAGGGTGTCCAGATGTCTTCACCACAAAAGAAGGCACCACAAAATGGAAGACATTCAAGAAAAAGACAGGACAGGACTCAAGAAAAGCTCAAAACACTCCTAGAAATGTAAGTGCATGCTTCTTAGTCATGCTCAAAATGAAGGATGTTTTAGAAAACCTCCTGGACAGAAGGTTGGAATGGAGGACATGTCCTGAAAAAGGAGGAGATCTGCCCTGCCCTGAAGTAAACCTATCATGGGGTTTTCTTGGCAATATGAGTTCAGAGAAGCTTTGCCATGGCCTTCCTCTGAGGCTGAGAAAGTGTGGCTTGCCCACTCTTGGTGATGTTGTTGTTATTATTATTATTATAGTTTATTTCTAAAGCGCTGAAAATGGTGTGCCTACTATGTGTCTTTTCTTTCTCGCCCTGAAGCCATTCCCATCCTTGTTTCATATGCTGCATCTACACTGCACAAATTATGCAATTTGATACCGCTTTAACTGCCCTGGCTCCATGCTATGGAATCCTGGGATTTGGATTTTTGGAGGAGAATTTGCCTTCTCAGTCATAGAGCAGTAGAGCCACAACAAACTACAAATCCCAGGGCTCCATAGCATGAAACCAGCAAGATGACCAGATGTCCTTTTTTTCTGGGGTATATCTTACATTTCAGTCTTCTGTCCAGGAGGAATTCCAAAAATGTCCTCCCTTTTGAACATCACTAAGAAGCATGGATTTATATTTATATGAGGGGCTTTAGCTTTTACTTAGTTATGTCCTCCATTTTACTTGAAAGACCTACATTTTGCAGTGCTTTGTCCTCCTTTCAAGTTAGGACAGCCGGTCACTGTGGGAGCCAAGGGCACCTAAAGTGGTGTCAAACTGCATTAATTCTGCAGTGTGGCAGCAGCCCTGGTCCTCTCACCTGGTGACCCTCCTGGTTTTCTTCTCTTTCTTGTGATGCCCTTTCTGCCCCTTGGGTGAAGATTTTTAGTTTTTAGGGGTCATAGATGGACCACCACTACCCCACAAATTCATGGGATGGGATCCAGATTTTTCCACATCATTAGAATGAATAATGCATCCAGCTTGCAAAAGGAATATGTGTGCATTAGCCTCCATTCCAAATATCTCAGCAATAAAAAAGTCTTTAACCTGTAAAAACCTAATTGGCTTTTTGACTAATTTTCAATACTGTGACGAGAGATTGGAACCTAAGTTTTATGTCATGTTTAGCTTTAACAAACAAAACAGCGGAAATCAAGGAGTGAAAATAATTATGACGGGCGACAGCGGTGCCAAAATATATCTTGCCTAGGGTGGCAAAATACCTAGAGCCGGCCCGGGGTTGGATGGCTATTTCTCAGGGGACCTTGAGTTGAGTAGAGGTTGGACTTGGAATCCCCTTCCAGCCATAGGATTCTAAAGAGGGCTTCCTTTCATCTGCCCTGAATCCCCCAAATTTCAGTCTCAGTGGATGGCCACCGAACGGGAGAGCAGGCAGGCGGGTGGCGAGGGTGGCTGGTGCCCCCAAACACTGCCATTCCCACCCTTCAAACCACAGGCAGAAAGATGGGGGGCGGGGGGCAGTGCTGCTCTCCAAGTGGGGCATCAGCAGAGAAGCTTCTCCTGAGGGACCCCTTGCACCCCCTTTTGGATGGATGCCCCAAACTCCAGTAGTGGGGTGGGTGGGGGCCATTTGTATGCCCCCAAGTGTGTGCCCACGCATGCATTCATCCTCCTAAATTAAGCTGTTTTTTTTCCAACACAGAGCCCCTCCTCACCACAGGCTGCTTGGCAGCAAAAAACCCTAAAACACTCTTGTAATTCACGCTGAGAGGCATCTTATTGGGCCATATTTCCAGAGTATGTTTGTGTGCAAAACTCATCTGGTTTTATGCACAGAGTAATACTAGAAATATTACCCAATAAGTTGCTCAGCAGCCCCTTGCATGATTCATGCAGGCCTTTCTCTTGAATGAGGACCATGTCAAGGTTGGCTAAATAATGGCCATTCCCTCTCGAAGGGTCCCTCAGGGCCACTTTGCACCATCAGGAAGGGAGGCCAGTGGTGTGTGTGTGTGGTGTGTGAGTGTGTCTGTGTGTGCTTCTCTTCCTGCAGAGCCTCCCGGGACTCATAGATCTGGCTGCCAAAAGTGTGTGAGGTCCTGCATCCACCGGAGCCCTTCCCCACCTTTTGCAAGGCAATGAGAGGGAGGCCTGTGTGCAGCCATGACAAAATGTATACAAGATTTAATTTGAAAGCCAAGGAAGGGAGAGACTGCAAGGGTTTCCCCACCTCCAGCACCATCTGCAACATCCGAGCTGGAGCTATTTGTTCATGAGAGCGCAAAGAAAGAGCACAGATGAAGAACGGCATGTACAGCCATGCTTATCCAGAGCGAAGCTGGGACCGGGCTGCAGGCACCGAATCTGCCAGTGTCAGGACAAGGGAGGTCAGGGAGAGCAGGCAGCACAGCAACAGGCACCCAGGACAGAAAAAGGAGGGATGTTTATAGCAGGAGGAGCAGCAGCAACCAGAAGGGATCTCTGGCTGTGTTCAGAGGAGGAGAACACTGTTCAACCAACCAACCATGAACCCACAGATATGGCATAGGGACACAAACCCTGATGTCTGGGCAAGGCACAATCCCAGAGGGATGCATGTGGAGAGGGGACCCCCACTGCCCTCATCCCTCTTCCCTGGTTGCACCGAGTCCGTTGGCCTTGTCTGGAGAAGGCAGTTCATGATCATGCTGCGCTCTCTCTCTCTCTCTCTCTCTCTCTCTCTCAGTATGGGGAAGGGAAGTACAGGGTCTGAAGGGGGAGCTTTGGCTGTTTTTGGAAGGAACCAGGACAGCCCTTCCCTCCCTCATCCTTCTCTCCACGTTTACTAACATGAATCCAAGTAGACTTACCCATGGATAAGGGAGCTCTCATGGCCACTTTGGCACCAGAAATAAGAGCCCAAGTGTGGCTTCTCTCTCGTTTGCTTTGAATGGCACAAGCAGGGAAATCGTGTGCCAGGCTGAGAAACGGGTGGAGGGTTGTCAGGTTGAGACAACTATCTGTCCTTGAGGCCCAGGGACAATCCCTTGCGATGGCTCAGGAGACGGTCCCAGGTGATGTTGCCAAGGTAGCCTCTTCTGGAGCTGTGAAGCCTGATACATGGCAGCACTGACCATGCTGAAACATACAACCGAGCCTATGAGGAGAACACATGGAAGGCATTGCTCTCTGCCTGAGACTTCTCCACTTGCCCTGAGGATGGGAAAGAGGGGACTCAGGGCCAGCTCAGAGGCCTAGCAGCCCTACCTGACTTTCTCCAAAAAGCAGCAGGAAGAGGAGATGCTGCTCCTCAAGCCCTCAGGGGCAAAGGCCAGTCTTCCCATCCCCAGTCAAAATTTCCCCTCAACTCTCTGTCTGGTGCCCACAAGCCAAGCCAGGGGTCCGGACCCCCCCTTCCGTTAGAAAAATGAATGGTGCGTGCTGCTGCACCGCCACACTCAAGCCCCATTATAATGGTGGCACTTAGTCTGGCTACGTCCCTGGCCAAGTGTTGGAATGAGGACCTTCCCATTTTCTTCCCATGTTCCAAGATGGATGTCAAGGCAAACCCTGATCATCCACAGAGGAAACATCTGAGGCTGAACGGAGGTGGCAGGGAGTGGCATCACATAGGTTCATGGGGTTCCCCATTCAGGGCTGCTTGACAAGAGCTGGCATTGTGACATTAATCCCATTAAACCATTCCCAGCTCCTGGGGACATTATTTCTCTTCTGGTGGGGAAGCAGGAAGGGCAAGGAGAGCGGCTGGGAAAATATTTTCACATTCCAGTCACTGAACAAAAAACATTGCAAACCAAATGGAAATCTGCTCCTGTGCACAGCCAGAATGAGGGAGTGAGCAAGCAAGCGTCACGGCTCAAAGCCTTTTGCAAGGCAGCTACTTTCAGAAAAGATGTCTCAAAATTGCTGCTAATGAGATATTATGCCACAGTGGTTGCCTCCACTTTGTAAACATAAAATGGACTAAAATGTGTCAAAACTGCACTGGATGTCAACCAAATGGCTCTGTGAACACCACACTCTCTGGGCCTCTTGAGCCTTGGGCTGGTTTCATTAATAACAACAACAACAACAATAATAATTTATTTATATCCCACCCCTTTGAGGTCAATCAGGGCGGCTAACAGCAATAAAATACAATACATTGTACATCAAAATTCCCTCCCCCCCCTTAAAAAATTATTAAATAAATTATAATTAAAACCAACAAATTAAACAACATTAACACATACACATTATTAAAAGACAAAAACAAAACAGAACAAAACTAAACAACTAAACATGTAAACAACAACAACCTCCCAGTCTTTAAGGACTCCTCTCTTCTCCCTTGGCTGTTGGGGCAGGGACCCATACAAGGAAGAAGGACCAAGTTGTGCTCACACCCCATAACTGCCCCCTACAACAAGAAGGACCCAGCCACGCCTGGCTTCCTTATGCCCCAGTCTCCACATGTCTCTAACCGTGGCAGCCATCAGGCTTGATTTCTCAACTAGATGCCACATCCCATGGGAAAGAGAAAGGAGGAAACCATCCACCAAGAAGAGGCCTGCAGCATTTTACCCCCCCCCCCCCCCGAATTCTGAGAAATGCATGGCTGGAAAAGGGATGTTGCTTGGCTATGTGTGAAATGGAGGGTATGAAAATATGGCAGTCCTCTTCACCTGTTTTCTGTGCCTGTCCCCAGGGTCTCCCCCCTTCCCCTCTTTTCCTGAGCCCAAGAGAAGTCAGAAGCTCCATGGGGCCGCAATCTGTACTTTGAGAAGTGCCTGATCCAGCAAGTGCAAACAAACTAAGGACAGAAGCAGCCTCTTGAATACATGCTCCAGCTTTAACCTTTACCTGCAGCCACTGAGGATTCAGTCTCGGCCAAGGAGCTAACCTTGCTTTGGCTTTGCTGATCCTCCCTGCCAGCTGTCCAACCAAGGGGCTGGTGGCCCAGTCCTTTTCCCTCTGGGCTCTGGGGCTGAGCGAAGCCTTCTGTCTATCTGTGCCCACGGCCCCAGAGAGGCCTTCGTTCCTCAAAAGGGGGAGGGCAGCCAGGCTGGTGGCTTCCTGGCCAAGGCTGGGCAGTCCTTTGAATCCAGCAGCCACATTTATTATGTATAAAGAGCGAGGCTGCCATTTTCTTTCATTCCGAGAAATCAATACTTGTCTTCTCTTTTATGCAGCAAACGCTGCACAAGAAAAATCCATTTCTAGCAAACGTGTGAAGCAGAGGCCATTAATCAGTTGTTTTGCTCTTAACTGTAGGGAGGCCCAGAGCAGACCTTTAACGTCACCCTGTTAAATTTGCATGAGGAGAGGAGCATTGCGTTTGCTCTGCAGCCGCGGCTTCACCTCACATCCAAATATCGCATAGCCCCTGGGTGCTTAGTTCAGATCTTCCATCTTCCTAGCAGCCTGCCATTAGCTTTTACCAGCCCCTGTGTGATGCCGCCATGTGCATCTAGGCGCCTCCAGAGCCAGCCCTGCCATGGTTGCTGCGTTGCACCCACAGCATTGTTACGCAGCCCTCTTGGGCCAAAGCGGTGCAGGAAGAAAACAGCCGGACAGAGATGCTCAGGGGCTTGGATGGCTTGCTCACCTGGAGGCCTGGGTGGGAGTCCCGCAGCCAAGGGAGGGTGCTGCCAGGCAGACCCACAACTGCCATGGGAGGGACCCCAGGGGTGCTCTGAGCAGGGAAGGCACAGAGGGCAGGGGCATAGGGACCAGAGGAATGCAAGTGAACCCTTCCTGGTCCCTGTTTCCTACATACCCTCTAAAAGGCCCACATTGGCAGGCACAGTCCTCTGTCACCCAGCTTTCTCAGCTTCTTTTAAAATGTTCCAGTTGCTCTCCTCTTCTCCTCCCACTTTCCCTCTTAGTCCTCAGTTTACTTCTATTGCCACAAACGGAGTTAAAAGTGCAAAAGTGGTTTTTATTCTGCTAACTCAGCAACAGGGAAAAAAGAGGAAGGGCAGAGTCTCTCTTTTCCCAGTTGGATGAGGCAAAAGCAAACTGATGCAGCCTCTTCTGCCTTGCCTCTTCTTCCTCATTAATAATTTTGCCATCCTGATGTCACTCTGATGTTGTTTGACCACGAGTGTCCTGGCTTCCATTTGCGAAATGTTCTTAGTGGTCAGCAGGGTTGTCCTACCTGCAAGGGCCAAAGGGCAGGATTGACCAGACCCCGCTCTTTTCTGTGGGAGGCTGCCCCCCTCAAACCTCTTCCAGGGGGCCTTGGTGAGGCGGAGGCCATGGCAGGCACGAGCATCTTCCCACTGGCATTTTCATGCTCCTGCCATCCACTTTTGGAGGCTGTCTGGAGGTGACAGCTTCTGACAAGCCAAGTGATATTCTTGGCCATAAAGGACTAAGGTATAATTTTGCCATTTGATTGACACTAAAGCACTCCCTCAGATAATGAGAGTCCTCACCAATTCCCCCAGGGGCATCTCCAGCTGTCTCTCTCTCTCTCTCCCCATTGGAAAACTTGTTATTTCCTTATCAGAGGAACTCAGTGGGGTCAGCCTTGCCAGTGCAACAATTTGAGAAATGACGCCTCTTCTTGCCCAGGGGCTGAGCCTCAAGGAGCCTTGCCTTGGAGAATGGCAAGTGCAATGAGCTAAAGCCCAGCGTCCCGCTGCTTAGAAAATGTCTGAGTTCAGAGGAAGTGGCAGCCTGGTGCCCCAGAACATGTGCAGAGGGCCTGTGGCTTACTGCCCTGCTGCCCACAACAACCATGAAAAGTGGGTGCATGTGTCTGGGGGAGTGGGAGATGTGGGGGGGACGCTGGTCACCAATGGAGGAACTCAGTGGCTCATAGAATCATAGAATCATAGAGTTGGAAGATACCACAAGGACCATACAGTTCAACCCCCAGCTCAGCAGGGCCCTTATCCGGGGCAGCATTGTACTGGGACTCAGTGGGACCGCTGAGGGTGGTGTCACCCGGTGCGGGTTCCCAAAACGGGTGAATCAGCATTGGACTGCCCCTCCCTCCCTCCTTCCTTCCCTCCTGCTGCCTTCCTCACCTGCCCCCTTGGTCACCCACCCACTGCCCAGCCAGACCACTGCAGCCTCCGAATGGCCTGGTGAGCAAGCGAGAAAGGGAAATGCTTGTCTTCCTTGCTTGTCCAGTAGCCACGCCAGTCCCATTGGGTGTATAGGCCCCTGGGAAGTATTGGTTTGAGCATTGGACTAGGACTCTGGAGACCAGGCTTTGAATCCCTTTCTGCTCAGCCATGGAAATCCACATGGGAACCCACCTTGGGCAAGTCCCACTCTCTCAGCCTCAGAGGAGGGCAATGGCAGACCCCCTCTGAATCAATCATGCCAAGAAAACCCCACAATAGGGATGCCTTAGGGTTGCCATAAGTAAGGAAGAGTAGGAGGAGGATTGCCCATGGAAATAGGGCTGTGGAGAAAAGCTGGGGATGTAGGGAAATGGATGCAGCAGGAGCAGCCTCTTTTGACAATTTATGCACATGATTTTTGGGGTGCTTGCTTTCTTCTTGCTCCTGGAACTTAAGCGCCATTATTATTATTATTGTTATTATTGTTGTTGTTGTTTGTGTTATATGCGGGTGCTACAGTCAGAATGCCTGCGCTGCATTTCCATTTTATTCCCAACTGATTCCATGGGTCAGTTGGAACTGACAAGTCACTCTGTCTCAGCCTCAGTGGAAGGCAATGGCAAAGTGTAAGCAGGAGGAAAGGGGGCAGTTCAGGTCAGGTCAAAGGCAGGGCATGAACAGAGCTCCCATCAGGCACTTTCCTCCCTTTTTAAATAAACTATTTTTGGCAAAATGAGCGCATGTTTTGTTGTGTTTTTTCCTGAGGAGAATATATATATATATATATATATATATATATATATATATGCCCTTTGCAACAGTATCCCTTTGCTGGAAGTCAGCTAATGAAAGGGAAAGGGAACAATGAAAGGGCACTTTTTTCCTTGGAGAATCCATGCTAAAATGCGAATGTTACAATCAAATGTTACGTTTGTTGCTCTTGTCAATTAGGCAATTGGCAAATGATACATGCTTTTGCAAGGAATGCAGGGATAGCTCTGAATTGCTTTTAAAGTCATAAAAGAATGCATGACAATTGCATCCTTTGCTGGCATTTACGAGGTGACAAATTTATTATTATTATTATTATTATTATTATTATTATTATTACATGTGCAAGAGGCATTCTGGGGTGGCACTTACAGCCTCCTAGGTGTCCATGCAGGACAGAGGAATGGGGCTGGGATGGATGACCCCTAGGGGCCCCTGTCACTTGCAGCCTCCTAGGTGTCCATGCAAGACAGAGGAATGGGGCTGGGATGGATGACCACTAGGGGACCCTTTCATTTGCAGCCTCCTAGATGTCCATGCAGGACAGAGGAATGGGGCAGCCTCCTAGGTGTCCATGCTGGAAAGAGGAATGGGGCTGGAACGGATGACCCCTGGGGGTTCCTTACATTGGAAGTCTCCTAGGTGTTCATGCAAGACAGAGCCACCTCCCCCTCCCCGGGGGTTGTCCTGGAAAAGGAAGGCCACCGGAAGGGAATGGGGTCAAAAAGCAGCCCAGCATCATGGGAACTTTCCAATCAGTAACTTTAGCATTACATTGCGCTGCTGTCTACCACAGCAAACCATTTCGCAACACATTTCGCAAGATAACGGGAGACCATGGCCTGGCTTCCACTTTTGCCCGCAATGCCCAAAAAGGGGAGGAATGACGCTTAAACTACGGGAGCATTGTGCAACGGGCTCCCATAGAAATGAATGGCGTCTGGAAGAACATTGCGCTTTCACGTTATTGCGCAACGTTGGTGATGCTAACATTGCGCGATAGGCAGGAAAAATCGCCAAAAACTCACGTCTGATAAACTCCCTAGTTTTGTCAGCAACGACTGAGTAAGCAAGCACCTTAAATAGGGGTAGGAAAAGTGCAGCACCAGGTGTGTGTGTATGTGGGTAAAAACATGGTGAAAAAGGTCCTCCAGTAGTGTTTAACTTCTTTTTGCAAGGTGTGGGCTGCCAAGGTCTCCTGGGGTGAATATGGAAGCCCCTTAGCTGTCCCTGTCACCCCCCAACTTCTTGGAACAGCTCTTGCTGTCCTCTTGCAAGCTGTAGGACTTCTCAGCTGCCCCTCCAGGGATGGTGCCCATCCTGCCCAGCCCTGAAAGCAAGTCCCTGCCTGTCGGCCACTTTCTCACCTCTGCCACCAAAGCCTCAGAGGGTCTCCAGTGCAACCGACCCCTCTGGTCCATGGCAGCAAACACAGCCAGCCATGAAGCCTGTGGCACCCCAATGCCTGGCAGATTCTTCTTGTGGGTGGTGGGCAGCCAGGCCATCATGGGCATGTCCTCCTCAGGCAGCAGCTGTGGGCAGGTAGAAAGGAGAAGGAACCCCAACAGTGGACCCCTCTCCTGCTCTCCAAGTGGCATTCCTCAAAGACAGTAACGGACGACCCCTAAAGGGAAGGCCTCTGCCTGCCCCTTTGCCCCATCAGCCTCCTTCCTTGGAGGCACCTCCGTCCGGCTGAATCCTCTGAAAGGAGGAGGCCGGATCCTGAGAGTCCTTTGCCCAAGAGCAAAAAAGGGTGGCCAGGAAGATGGCCAGGAGGTGGGGAAACTGCCCTCGAGTCACTTGGCCTGCATGCTCACTTTTGGGCAGGTAGGGCTGCAGGCGTTTTTAGACACAGTGATCTCTTGTCTTGTTTTGCTGACGTGACAGTATTTCTGGTGTTTGGACAGTGCGTTAATTGGGGGGACATGACTGGAAATCAGAACTGGCCACAGGACCAAGTCCAGTCATGCAAAAGGGCAGGAGGAGAAGGTCTTTGGGAGGGAACCGATCCTCTGGCATTCACTTGCACCGCCTGCCATGCAACACCCTGCTCCTGCCTTTTGCCTACAATTGTCCATATTGAGGGGATGTATTTGGAGGAGGTCTCTGTGGGTCCCAGAAGTCCCCACCTCCTGCTTCTCTCTCAGTGAGGCTGGCTCTTCCAAAGGAGAGAGGAGACTCACTCATCCTTGATTCTGGGCCCCTGAACGAGTGTGCCACACTCGGGCTTGAAGCCAAACAGAGATAGGTGGGAACACATCTGGGTTCCCAGAGGGAGACGGGCAGCTGCGAGGAGAGACGGAGGAAGGGAGGTGCATCTGGGCAAAATCCCCCCCAGCAAACCCAGGGCTCCCTTTCTCTGTCACAAACTTTTGGGGCTGCAAGTGTGTGTATCCTGCCTGTGGCCAAGACCTCTCCCTTGCTGCGTCCAGGTGCCTTTGGCAGAAGTGGAATAATAACCGCTGGCTCACAGCAGCACTGCCCACCTTCCCTCCCTCCCTCTTGCTGAGCAAATAAAGACAGGGAACAAAGAAAGAGTAGTTTCTTCTTGCTTTATTTTACAATTTCTCATGAAATATATTTACAGCATGTGGATGATATTTTGGTTGGTTTTATTTTTTTTGCCTCAGTGCAGGACACAGGCATGTTGCATAAGTAGAAACCTTCAAACATTTATGAAAATAAAAAGATGAAATAAAGCACTTAACTGAGATTCCAGCTAAGTATGTTAAAGAAGGTTTGTAATGGCCAGAGTGAAAAATGTCAACAGCAAAACTGCTTCTAGGGGAAGGGTCTCCAGAAGGGGAACCCCCCCACTCCACCTTCCCTCCCTTTAACCCTGAATAGTCCAGCAGCAGCAGCAGCAGCAGCATCCGCAAACCCCTCCAGACGCCCACATGCTGCTATCCAGAAGGCCGTGGGGCAGGGGGCCCTCTGTTCCTGCCCAGAGGAGAGAGAAGCCCCCTCCCTGGGCACCCTGAGCCAAGGACCAATGCTGGCACCTCTGGCTGGCGTCTCCTCGCACTCCTCCTCCTCCCACCCCACATGGGCCACAGCCTTCTCCTTGGCCGCCTGTGGCCTTCCCAGGCCCATTTGCTTCATTGAAAGAGGCAACCAGGGGCTGCTGTGTAGGATCCCACCCCCTCCCAGCCCTCTCACCGACTCTGAATGGGGCTTCTGAGGGTCTCCATGGGGCCTGCACATGCAGCCGATCTCTGAATGGGGAACAACAGGACGACCCCCTTAATACTGCGATGGTGTTATCTTTGGCGGAACAACGTTACCTCAAGCCATTCAACGTCACAGTGATCATTATGAGAGGTCGGGGGGAAAAGATCAGCATAAAACATTTCCACCTTTTTTATTTTTAAGTTTGTATGCAAAAATCATTTCTTTATATCAGCAATTATAAAATTAGAAACCCTTTCTTGAAGTAACTGCACCTGTAAGTTATGGTAGAAAAACCACCGGGGGAAGTAAGAGTTAAAATGGAGTTTGCATAAAATGGAAACTGGCCGAGTGGCCGAAAGGTCCGAGGCTGGACGGTGCAAGAAGATGGGGGGCCAGGAGGACGAGACTTGGAGGAGCCCACACCAGTCGCTAACAAAGACACAACCCAAAAGACAAACGTGTTGCTGGGCAACCTGATGGGGCAATGCGACAAAAGCAACATTTCCAAAAGATGCCATTAACCAGTTTGCCCGCGATGGCAGTTTTGGCACTTCATTGAAACAATTACTTGTTTTTCAAAGACCCCAACATGTAGAAAAGATCGAGAGCTCTTGGACATATCTGGCAAACGGAATACTTTACGTTCTGGCAAACACAGAAATAGAGTTAGTTAAACATTCCCACAGAGTTGCAGACACATGCATGGTTCGGACGTCGGTAACACTGGGTCAAGGGCCTTGGCGTCGGTTTTTGTTTTTTGCATTTACTTGCATGGAGTTCTCAGGCGGTTTCTTCTGGGGACCGCGTTTCAGATTTGAGTTTGACAAACTCTTTGGCGACATCGTCGTTGCTCCTCTGAGAGAGTATGCGCAGGATGGTCAGCCCTGTCTCGTCCATGTGGATGCTCTTCAGCAGTGGGTGCCAGGCAGCACTGCTCCCTCCGTCTGTCAGGCTCCGCAGCTGGAAGACGGTCATGCCGATGATGCGGTCCTCCCTGGCGAAGCAGTAGTCTTTCACGGCCAGGTGGAGCTCGTAGGCCGCTGGCCGCTCCTCCTTGCCCAGAAAACTGGGGCCAGAGAGAGAGAGAGAGAGAGAGAGAGAAGGGTTCAGGATGGTGGCCAGGTACTCCTTGCCTCCAATGTGACATGCGCATGCGCATGCGCAAGGAGGAAGGGAAGGGAGGGGGACCCCGGGCCCACTCACAATTGGAAGGTCTCGTTGTACTTGGGGGACCAGGTGTTGCTCTTGGTCTTGGTCCCATGCTTCCTCCGCTTGTCACTGAGGCTGGGCCCCAAAAGGAAGACCTCTACAAAAGGCCGGAACATGGCACTTGTTTGCCAGTGGAGGCCGTTAATTGCTATAACTGAAGGCAACAACAATTAGCACAGACTACCTGAGGACCCCATGCCTAAGAGACACGCATGCACACAGACACAGGCCCAGTGGGGTCTGTGCCGCTTTGGTAACGCACCTTTCACCGTCACTTTGTGCTCTCCAGTTCCTGGCTGCACTGTGAGCTCCACCTGCAGCTGGATCTCCCCCACAGTGTTCTCTGTTGCCTGGCCTGGAAAGAAAGGATATGGAAGGATATAAAAGGCAGCTGCAGGAGGGTCACGAAGGAAGGAGTCGGGAAGACTGCGAGGGAGGGGGCACATGGCAGGGGGCGAAAGCCAAGGTGACACAGAGAGGGCCCTGTGAAGAGGTGATCTACATGCAGGCATAACACATCACCCAAAACACAACACAATACACCCCCTCTGGATCGGGCTGCATGGGGAGGTTGTCTGAGGAACTCCTCAAAAAGCAAGAGGTAAGGCAGTGGCTGAGTTGGGAGCGACATCTGTCCGTCTGACTGGTCAGCAGGAGGGACATTTCAGCCTTCTGAAACTCCCCAAATAGCCTCCCATCCTTACCATGGGGAGCAGTGGGGAGGCACCGCCGTGTGTGGTGTGTGTGTGAGAGATGCAGGGAACCCTTGTCAGGGTGGTTCCACCATGAACCCCCAGAGTGGCCGAGGTGCCATTGGTCTGCTGCTCTGGCTGCTTTGCCCCCTCCCTGTTCCTTACCTAGCCCCCCTGAACTACTGGCTTGAAGGGGAACAGCCCAGCAACACCAGCCCCATGGGGGTTGTAGGGGTGGAAGGGGCCACCTGTTAGGCATGGGACAAGCTTGTTGGTGGGCTGCCTTTCCCAAGGGGCACTGCCATAGAAGGGCTCACCCCAGAGAGGCTGGGGGCATTCAGAGGAGGAGAGGGCCTAGCTTACTCTCAGCCCTCCTTGTGTGTGGATGTGGGGGGGGGGGTCTTCAGCTCAGACTTTGCTTCCACGTCATGGCCTTCAATGCCAGGCTGGTGCTTGGGGGCCAAGAGGAGAAGTAAAGGGGGGTGGGTGAGGAGCCGGGAGGGCTTTGGCGCTGTGTTTTTCAAATTCTTGCCATAGATTGATTTCTGAAAGTGAGTCTTTGGGGAACCTTAATCTGTCTTCCAGAAACAGTGCAATTAATTAAGACAAATACTGGAAATCTTTTCAATTATCCCCCCAGATCTGTAGACAAACGCAGCTATGAAGGAAGTGATTTACATCTGCAATGGAACAAGGGCACTATCGGCAAGAGAAGGGGGGCACGGTCCCTTTGCTGTGGACTCACTTTGCGCTGTCTGGGTGTCAATGAATTTCTTTATCAGAACGTCTGTTGTCTGAGTGTACAGGTTCAGCGCATATTTGAGCGACTGCAAATCTGGGCTCTTCTCCAGGAAGTTCTTCTTGAGGCCATTTCCTCCCGCATGAAAGTATTGCTGAAAGGAGAAGAGGGGAAAAGAAGGGGGTCACAGTGGGGCTCTTGTCCAGCCGAGAAACCCCCACGACTAGGATGGGAAGCACAGGGCCGAACTGGTCCACTTTACACCCTCCGCAACCCTTCAGGCTTTAACAAGCAGAGGCTATTCATCCATCCATCCATCCATCCATCCAGGGAAAATTATGTGCTATTGCTCTGCATGCCAAGGTTGAGCGCTGGAAGGTCTGTCCGCCCCCCTCCCCAGGGCCTTGCAGTGGGAAAAGCCCCTTGGCTGGGCAGCAAGGTCAAGTGCAAGGCCAGCTGGAGCGGACGTCCACTGCTGAAGGGGTCAGCAGCCTCTCGGTGCCAAGGGAGGCCTGTTTCCTCAGCACAGCCAAGAACCGGAGGAGAAGATGGCCACTGAATCCTCCAGCTGCCTGCCTAGTTGCCCAGCTCTGCTGAATGGTGGCTAGCCTCATTTAAATTGCTGGAAGGGCGATTTAATTAGCTAGCAATTATTCAGTACAAATGTGTAATTAGACACATTTTTCTGACTGGAGAGCAGTTCAGCAATGGAAACGTGCCCTTAGGGAACTGTGAAATTTGCCACCACTGTATTTGCCACTGATGGAGAGGAGCTGTTGCCTGCATCCCAGCCCCTCCTTGTGGCTGAAAGGACCCCCTAAAAGTGCTGAATGCACAAGGAGAGATGGGGGTGCAAGGACTAAGGGGCCCAGGATGGAAAGGCTCAGAGAGCAATGGGGGAGGGTCACAAGGTGGGTCACAGCCCCATTTCTCAAGCTCTGGAGCAAATACTTCAGGCCTGCTCAATGGAACAACCCTGTCCTCACCGTAAGACGGTTAAGATTCATTACGGTGAAGAGGGAAAGATCTTACATGAAGCAATGGAATTAAAAGCTGTATTCTGCATAGCAAACTCATTAAAAACAGTGTGTGTGTGTGTGTGTGTGTGTGTATAATGAGCCTCTAATGCTCTTTTGAAGTCAAGTAAGATCAAAGAGATAGCAGAATGTGTGATACTCTCTTTCAACCTCCACAAAAACACTTTGGAGTGACCTAAAATGCATTGTTTTGCAATGAAATTTCAGAGCAGCTCACTTATTTACGAACTGCTGCTGGCTGGAAATCCTCTGCCCGCCATCTATAACTGACTGGTGTGGCTGCACTGTCCTCCAGCAACTTCCCTGGCGCAGAAGGAGGCATGGGAAAGGAGGGCCTCCTTCAAACACTGGGGAAAATGTGGGCTTTTTGACACAGGGCCAAACAGAAGTATGTTTTTTGAATTAACATTTTGAAGGAAGTGGTAAATCGTCTCAACAGGCTGTTCCCCCCTTTTGTAATGGGGCCAACCCTTGCTGACCTGCTGTTCCTCCACGACTTGTTTTATGCACCAAGTCAGTGTGTTCCTTGGCATCACTCCTTCAACAGAATATTCCCTGCCAGAGGCAGAAATGATGTGGGATTCTCATGGCTGGTGAGGGGCTGCCCCTAGTGTGCCAGCTCCTGGCTGAGCAGCTCCTACCTTAATGGTGGCCAGAACCACGTCCATGATCGCGCACTGCCGCAGCGTCAGGCTCTTGCTATCTTCCCGGATGACGTGGTCCTGAAAGAGGAGTGGGAAGGCAGTTGTGGCACAGCGGTTCTTCCCAAAGTGGGGCAGCCCCTTGCCTGCTGTCCACCACCACCTCCCCAGTCGGTTGGAGGGTAGTCGAGGGCTCTGAAAACCCCCAACTGACATAGCTCTATTTAACCTAACATTAACATGTGGAGCGGACTGCCACAGTTTGTGTATGTGGGGTGTGTGGGGTGTGTGTGTGTGTGCAGGCTAAGAAGGTGGGACAAATTCATGGGATTTGGGAGGGAGATGCACAGATATCCCCATGGAGACTCCAGGCTCACTCAATGGAGCTGTGCCTGTGGGTTTGTGGAGGTGGATGCGAGGCTGACTGGGGCAGATTCTCTTCCAGATGCTGACCTATGTGTCTGTGAGCATGTGTGGGCGCAGCTCCCCCACGTTGCAGCTGTGGGTCCCCCCCCCCACAGGGCCACAGGCCAGGGACATAGCCAAGGGGGGAGTTCTTGGGGTCCTGACCCCCACACCTTCCATTAGAAAAAGGAATGGTGTGTGCTGCTGCGCCGCTGCACCCAAGCCCCATTATAATGGTGGCACTTAGTCTGGACCCCCCCCACTTCTTAAAATCCTAGTTACGTCCCTGCACAGGCTCCCTTACCTTCAGCTTGGAGAGCTGGCTGAAGTCTTTGGCTGCACTGAGGAGCATTGGGGGGCCCTGAGGAGAAAGAGAGAGGGCAGCCAAAGGGGAAAGTGGGACCATGCCCGGTCCAACACCCGCCGTCCACTTGAGGGGGGGATGAGCTTGATCCCAGCCTCTCAGGGCTCCCAGCAGGCAGGGGGGCTTCAGGGGAAGCAGGGTCGGGGTCAGGGGACTTCCTTCTGTGGAAACTCAGGGAAGGAGGGACTTCTGGCCCACCCTAAGAGCCCCTCTTGGCTGCAGGAGGGCCACACAGCTATGGTGGCTTCTGGGGGGGGGGGGGCGCACAGTGGCCTGCCGCCCCTCCTCTGGCCTAGAAGCCCTGGGAGCTTACAGTTTGGTCCGTCAGGGGCGGGAGGACAATCTGCTTCTCCATGGTGTTCAAGACCAGCTTCCAGAGCTCCTTCAAGACCCGCTTCAGCACTGTCTTCTCACAGATCTTGGCGGAGGCACTTAAGCTGCACAGGAAGAAGGCTGCCTTCAGAGAGAGCCCTGGGAAGAAGGGGTCCCATCCACAGACAAACAGACAGAGGGACGGATGCCTGGATGGGTGGCAGAGAGTGGGGAGAAGCCCCCAGAGGGCAGCCATAGGCAGCTCTGCCACAGGGACAGTCAGGCCCTTGGAGGGCTGCAAGTCAGATCCCAGGAGGAGCTCTAGGGCTTTTCTCTACTGTGGGGTGGGTGAAGGAAAGAAAATTCAGAAGCAACACTATCTGTGTGGGAGGGGGACCCAGTTACCACATTGCAGGAGAAGAAACCTCTTCTAGCTATTTTCTGAAGTTGTTTTGTTTTGTTAAGCATTTTTAGAGGAATTTAGATGGGGATTTTTCAAGTTGTATAAAAAAGAGAAAGGGTGCTGAAAGAGGGTTCTATCGGCAGCTTTCAGGTTCACAGTTTGATTTCTGCAGATGCTTCCTGTGTGGATTCCAGCAAAAAAAAACCACCCCAAGTTCCTCTGTAGAAGCGGGGGCCCCTCGACACAAGGCCAATGCCAAGGCCAAGGCGACTGCAGAACCCATCACTCTCTGATGCCAAGGGGGGTGGACGAGGTGCTGGGAGGGTGGGCATAGGGCTGAGCACCCCCAAAAGCAGAGCGGGGGAGCTGCCCTCCATCTCCCCAACTCCTCCACCCTCCCCAACTCCCCCAATCCTTACGTTTTGTCAAGGAAATCCATCAGGGGCCGCAGGACGATCTCTGCCTCCACGGCGCTGTTGGCCTTGTTGGCAGAGGGTCCGTCTCCTCTCATCTGGCTCAGCTCGATGCCCATCTGCCGCACACACTCCTCAATCACCAGCTGGAAACTGAGAAAGAAACCCAGGAAGAGAGTGAGGATGGATGGAGGGGGGACTCCCGAGTGCCTCCCACTCCAAAGACCACATCTCACCCTCCCCAGGGGTCTCTGGTGCTGGAGGTGGCCTGGGAGGGCTGCTGCAATCGGGTGGACAGGTTTGGGCAAGGCACCTTCATCTGGTCTCACCAGACCCACACAAAGCCCCAGGTCTCAATGGAAGGGGGCTGATGGGGGGCTCCTGCTAGGAGATGCCCAGCCATTGGCAAAGACCTTTCTTGGGACGGTTGCCCTCTTTCCTTCCCTGAAGAAGGCCTTGGCACCCAGGGTCATCCCCTTTTGATTTCTGCGCTGCCTTTTTAGAAAAGCAAGACCTCCTTGCAAGGCACAAGATCCTAGCCATCCAGGGACACCACACAGCACAGTGAAAGTGCCTTGGTCAGTTTTCAAAATCACCGTCATAGGTCCAGGTCACGCGTAATCAGACAAAGGCCTCCAGAATAAGGCCGTTGGTGCCCGGACTCCCCGGCTGCCCACAAGATCCACTCACCCCCACCCATGGCCTCCTGTGACAGCCCTGCCTGGCTGGCCTCAGGGAGCACCCAAGACTGGACCCTGCCCATGGCCCTGCCCTACTGTGGAAGGTGTAAGGAAGGCTACCTGGCCCCATAGATGACGCTGAGCTCATCCAGGACAGCGCTGAGATGAGCCTGCAGCTCCTTCAGGGCTGCACTGGCTTCCAGGTCCAGCTGGAAAAGAGCACAGGGGGTGAGCCTCCCTCCGTCAATACATCCTCTTCCCAGTCCCCCCCCAGCCCCCCAGCCCCGCTGCTTCTTTCCAGAGGTCCCTTTGGCGGAAAGGAGGCAAAGGCATTCACTCACCTACTACAGGGAGGGGACATTAATGGGAAACCAATGTGGAAGTCCAAGGCCAGGAGAGCCAGAAGGGAGAGGACACGATCTGCCTCCTTGGAAGCCCTTGGGAGACCACCGCTGCTCCTGGAGGAGAGCCTCCCAGTGGGGCAGGGGGTGGGGGAGACTTGCGTCCCTTTGACCCGAGGGGAGTTTCCACACTGGTTTGCATTAAATGTTGGCAGAAGCCGTGCATCCAGCTGGGGTGCAGAGAAGGGAAGGGGAGAAGTGTGTGGCGGCCCCGGGGGGCCCATGCGGTCTCTGCAGTGGGGGGAAGGGGAGGAAGGGGCTTGGCTCCTGCTTTTTGGAGGCTCTGTCCATCCACCCCAACACAGCCTCGGGCAGCCTCCAGTGGGGCCCTGGCATGCTTGGGCCCCTTGCAGCTCAAGGGTCTCTGCCCAGCCCCCAGGTGCCATGGGGAGAGAGACCTTACATAGCGCACACAGATCTCTCAAGGGGTGCGAGGTGCTGGTGGGGAGAAAAGGGGTGTCCATGCACAGGCATTCACATTTAGCCCCTAGTGTGCAACCTCTGCCTGTCCCTGGGGTCCCTTTGCAGCACCAAGGGGACGTGGGTGGCAGTGGCCAGAGAAAGGTGCCTCTTTCAGCTGCCCACATGGCTGCCGTCTGGGCTTTAGTGGGAGCAGGGTGAGTTTTCCTCTTGTTGCCCCCCCACACACAGCTAGCCCAACTCTCCCACCCCCAAGTGGCTGTCCTGCCCCCGGGGCCACAATGTGTGAGGAGAGCTACCCATTTCCCAGGGGCTCAATACGAGGGGAGCATCATGCATGCCTTTGAGAAGCTCCTTCCTGCCCTGAGGTTCAAACCACCCACTGGAGAATGGACAGCTCTGGAGTGGCTCCCTGAGCTCTGGAAACACCTGGCAGCCCAGGGCACAGAGTAGCCAAGGGCCATGGGGGAATGCAGGTGGAGGGAAGAGGGCTGTGAAAGCCACCAAGGTCCTTCTGGCACTTGCTTGGGCAAGACGGAAGGGTAGGCTGGGGGCAGGAGCCTCTAGTCCACCCGCTGTTGCTGCTGCCACAGGCGCAGAGAACAGGGCATCTCCCTCCATGAAAACGTGGGCCCCTCCAACCTCCCCCTCCCTTTGGCGCAGAGGCAGAGGTCCCACATCCCATACCATGGAGGCAGGATACTCCACGGAAGGCAGGGTCTGTGTCCCAACTGGCTTCTTCCACGGAACTGAATGGGGAATCGTGGGATGCTTCAGCAGGACTGTTCAGGGGGCAGGGGGGAGTCTGGAAGCCCCCTCAGCTTCAAGAGACGACTTGTGTATAAATGCATAAAAAGAAGCCCTAATCCAGGCCATGTGAACAAAAGCCCTGAGCGAGGAGCTCCACATGCCAGGAGGGCTTGAAAGGAGGGGAGAGCCTGCTGGGTTGGGGGCCTTGCAGGTTCTCAGGAGCAATAGGGGCAGCTGGGTCGTGAACCTTTTCTGCATTCCCTCCAATAGCTTGGAAATTGTGCCAGTGGGCATGCCCCCCAGCCCTCTTCTGACAGGGCCCTTCCCTGGGCACTCCCCACCCCAAATTCTCACTGGATGGGCTAAAATGTAAATGCTTCTGTGGAAAGTGACTGCTCTCTCTCAGCACCAAACTGGCGTTTTAAAGCAAGCCCCCCCTCTGTCTCCCTCCCACCCCTCCCTTTGCACATGGTCTGGAAAAGAAGCCATCTTTGTGAGCACAGAAAGATCTGGAGCGTAACGCAGAGGCCGCGCTGATCTTTCGGGCAGCTGAGCATGGGCAGAGGTTGCACCAGCCAACTGACTGACGCACGCACGCACAGATGGACGGATGGACGGAAGGATGGGAGGACGCACAGGCGGACGCAGAGAACCCCGGCAGCACAAGGTCACTCTGAGCCATGGGGCAGGTGGCCAGGGGAAGAATTAACGGAAGATGCTTACTAGCACAAACCTCAAAAGAAAACCGCTCTCCTTCTTGCTTCTGCTCAGGGAATGGCAAGTTAAATGCATCAGACAGAGACAGGAGGACATGTTACAGACACGCACAGCGGCCCTACGGCTGCTTCCAGGACCCTCCCCAACCTGTCTGAATGTGGGCCAGTGCAGACGGGAGGCATGATCGCTGGCAGCGTCAGCAACAAACAGCCAAGAGGACCAAGAGCCCCACCAGAGGCGGCAGTCTGGCCCAGAGGGAGAAGTTGGCCACACACCAGGACCGGGGGGGGGGGGGTGCAGCCTAGCCTATGCCAGCCCCTGTTGATGGAGCTCCTTGTGCCCACAAGGGATCCACTTCTCTGCCTCTTCTCTTCCCGCTTTAGCGCTCCAGGGCCAGAAGGACCAGCCTCCTCTGCACCTCCTGGACAAGAGGGTCTGACAGGGACCTCACAGCCCCCCTCTGCCCACATTCACTTGCCAATCAAGGGAAGCCTTGTAAAGCAGCCCTGATGGCACCTTTGCAAAACTGTCCTTGCAATGCGTCACCCTGGGACAGGGGATTGGGGCCTTCCGCCATGGCGCCCCGTTCACAGACCATCCTGCCTCTGGGAGGCATAGTGGGCAACAACACGGGAGTCTTAAGTACCAAGTCAAACCATGGCTTCTTTTTGTGAAAGCCTTCAGGGACTAATCTTTTTTCCTTTTTCAGGGTACATGGTTTTAATAGGTTTGGGCTTCTCTGCTGTTTCAACTTGTAATCTCTATAATGTGTTTTTATCTGATTTAAAATATTTTATAGCTTTTATCTGGAATTTTAAATTGTTTATATTGCCTTAATTGCATGCCACCTTGAGACACAGCAACAGCACAGAAATATTTTAATTAATTAATTCCTAACTAATTCACAGCTGGGTTCTTTCTTCGAACAGAGATTAAGTGTTGGAACAAAGAGCACCTGACTCACCTCTTTCCCCCCCATGGCTTCAAACATCTTCTCCAGCAGGACTCTCAATTGCTGAATGTTGTTCATCAAAATACAGGGCTAGAAATGAGTAAATAAGGAGAGGACATGGAAGCTAGTTATAAATGCTAGCTATGGAAAGGGGCACTATTGAGGGGGGGCAGGCAAGTGTCAAGGGGGTACTGTGGGGCACCCTTTTGCAAGGAGGCCTTCCTCCTCTCCTTCCCCCAAACTATCCCCTCCCCCTTATGCCAAGTATGTGTTTCCATCTTTCTTAAAATGGATTGCCCACTTGCCACCTGGCAGAGTCCATGGGATTTTTCTCAGCAAGCAAAGCGTTCAGCCTGGTTCCTTTTGCAGGCTTCTGGGATTTAGAAATTATTATTTTCCATCTCTCCAAGACAGAAAAAATGCTAAAGAGAGATGTGGAAATCTCCCAAAGTGGCATTGTCTGAATCATTGATTTGTGACTGCCAGAGAAGACATTATTTGGACAGAGGAAATCATTCAGCTGGAATGAGATTTCTGAGGACAGCAAAAAGAATCCATCCAGCAGTTGCCCAAAAGGCATGGTCCCCAAGCCACTTGAGCAGGAGCTGACCAGTGGCTTCTTGGCATGGCTGACTGACTGGATGGCAACCACGAGCCACTGGTCTCTAAGTGGCACAGAAGCCCAGGAGGGTTTGGAGCTTCCCTTCAATGTGGGGATGAGAGAGGCTGGCTGCCCCTATGCCCTTCGGAGACGCTGCACCTATGCCCTTTGGAGAGACCCTCCACAGTTCCCTTCTCTGCACTTGTGGGGAAGAGTGCCAGTCTCCTCCCTGACCCCTAAGCCATCTCTTGCCCTGCCCCATGGGACTGCACCTGAGCCTAACTGTGCGATGGCACGAGGCCAGCATCCAGACCTAAAGCGTACCACTCCCCCCGCCCCCGAGTAACACCTCTGCCTCACTATGGAGAGCGGGTGTTATAGAGAAAATCCACTAGGAAAAGATACTCACCACATTTTCTTTATCGCAATAAGAGCTGAAGTCGTTTGTGACAATTGCAGCGTACTGAGTGAGCACTTTATGGATGGTCTGGAAGAAAAAGGAGGACCATCATGTTTCCAAAACAGAGGGGAAGGCCATGCCACCACTGCCCACAGCAAAGGGCCCAAAGACCCCTGTGGGAAGGGGAAGAGAACATCCCCTGAACTGGACCCCTGCCCACTTCCAACTGGCCCCCTGGACTCCCAGGACCATAGTGGCTCCTCTTGGCTCTCAAGTCCCATTTAGCTGGGGGCACTGCAACTTGTACAGGATTTTGGGTTGCAGGACCCACCAACCATCTTCCATATGTGCTTTTACTCACATGCACGCACGCACACACACACACACACACACACACACACACAAGTGCCATCTTGGCAAGAGAGATACAGGCCCCCTCCCCATTTCAGCCTGGGTGCAGGAGAAAGGCAGCTCTGCTCTCTGGCTCACCCTCCAAGCACAATCCGGCCTCTACAATCCCCTGGTTTTGCTCCCAGGAAGGCTGCTCTGAGCTCTTGGCGGGGGGCCTAGGGACAGACCGCAAGAAGCCATGCCCGGCCTGAGGGTGGGGTGCAGCCACTGCTTTGCTCGCACACGTGGGGCAACTGGGCAGCTGTTGCTGAGCCAGACTCTGACACCCTGTTGCCAACCTGGGGCACTTTGCCCCCTGCGTCTACCCATCCTGGAGCCACCTGGCACCCCTCTGAGCCATGCATACAGTCCAAGGTCTCTAGTTGGGCTGAGACCAGCCTTTGGGGCGCTGTCCTAGTTTGGACAGGCCTGGCACTGGAAGGGGTCACACTGGCAAGTTGGGTGGTCTAGAAAAGAGGAGGCTTCCTCAGAGGGAGAGGGCAGGCCAGCATAGGGCAGCCCCACAGAGGATTAAGAGAGGCCACCTATGAAAGCCGCAGAGACAGAACCCTGCTACCTCACCCACCTGCTTGCCCCCTGCCTCCCTCTGCCAGACCCCTGGGGCAGCGCCAAGAGGACACCAGTCTACCTTGGCAAACCTTCTCATGAGGTGGGAGAGGGCTTCTGGGTTTGGACATTCCAGCTTCTTGATGATCTCAAAGCTTTGGTTGAGCTGCGTGAAGACATCCACCACGGAGCAGGAGAACAGGGCATGGTCCGAGGTTTGCTGGAACTGCAGCAAGGGGGGGGGGTGAGACCATTAGAGGATGCTGGCATGGGATGGGGCCCTGCTGGCCCTTTGCCTTCCTGCCTTCCTCCAAAACTGCCCCCAGAGACTGCAACAGCAATTCCTTGGCTCTGCTCTTTGACTTCAGGCTTCCTGGGTCCAAAAGGTCAGGGCAGCCTGGAATCCTCTCCGGATCCCTGCTCTAAACTAAACCCACCACGACCAAAGGAAGTGCATCCCCTGAGATTGTGGGAGCTGCCTCTGGAGCATCTCCATTTCCCTCTCTTTGGGGCAGCAGGAGAGACCACGGCTGACCACTAACCATAGGCTGAGAGCTGAGATGGACTGGCAGCCAGGGTGGCCTTCCTCACAGTGACAGGGCTGCAAAGGCTGCACGGAGCTCTTCTGGCCTCAGTGGGCAAAGAAAGCCACCGGGCCAAACAAAGTGGAGATGGAGGCGCTCAACAATGGCTCTTTTTCATCCTGGAGAGATGTGACCAGTGGAGTTCCACAGGGCTCTGTCCTGGGGCCAGTTTGCTATTCAACATCTTTATCAATGACTTGGATGAAAGAATTGGGAGCATACCTATCAAATGTGCAGATGACACGAATTTAGGAGGAGTAGCTAATACTCCAAAGGACAGGATCAAAATTCAAAATGACCTGAATAAACTAGAAAGTTGGGCCAAAGCTAACAAAATGAAATTCAACACGGAGAAATGGAAGGTACTGCACTTAGGGCGGAAAAATATATAGATATAGGATTATAGGGGACACCTGGCTGAATGAAACTACATGTGAAATGGATCTGAGAGTCCAAGTAGAACACAAGTTGAACATGAGTCAACAGTGCGATACGACAGCTAAAAAGGCCAATGCGGTTTTAAGCTGCATCAATAAAAGTATAGTGTTTAGATCAAGGGAAGTAATAGTGCCACTCTATTCTGCTCTGGTCAGGTCCCACCTGGAATATTGTGTCCAGTTCTGGGCACCACCATTTAAAAAGGATGTGGAGAAACTGGAGCCATGTGTCCAAAGGAGGGCAACTAAAATGGTGAAAGGTCTGGAAACCATGTCCTATGAGGAACGACTTAAGCAGCTGGGGATGTTTAGCCTGGTGAAGAGAAGGTTAAGAGGTGATATGATAGCCCTGTTTAAATACTTGAAGGGATGTCATGTTGAGGAGGGAGCTGACTTGTTTTCAGCTGCTCCAGAGACTAGGACCCGGAACAATGGATGCAAGCTACAGCAAAAGAGATTCCACCTCAACATTAGGAAGAACTTCCTGACAGTAAGGGCTGTTCCAACAATGGAACACACTACCGCGGAGTGTAGTGGAGTCTCCTTCTTTGGAGGTCTTTATACAGAGACTGGATGGCCATCTGTTGGGGATGCTTTGATTGAGAGTTCCTGCATGGCAGAAGGGGGGTTGGACTGGTTGGCCCTTGCAGTCTCTTCCAACTCTATGATTCTATGAGGTCAGACGCATCACTGCCAGGACCACAAGGAGCCCTAAGTGTCCAGCCAGCCTCCTTCCCCGACTTGGTTTTGGCAAAGTTAACAGGGTTCAGCGCCCTCCTCAGCCAGCCCCCCAGCAGTGTCCCCCTTTGTATGGGGACCTGGCAGTCTCCCCTAAACCTCAGCCTTGCCCTCACAGTGGCTGAGCCCCTCTCCCTCACCCCGTCTTTCTTGTCCCGTCCCAAGGCACCGTGGAGGAACTCCATGGAGACATCCTCGTTCTCATCCAGCCACTGCATGACGAAGGGCTCAAACCACCTGCGAGGGAAAGAAGGAGGGAGGATAGATGGGAAGAGGAGGTTCTCCCCCTACAGCTGCCCCCAACCTCAGCAGCCCCCTCCCACCCAGAAGAAGAAAAAGAACAGCAGGGCTCCCTGGGGACGGAAATGCTCATGAATGTTGGTGGGTTGGGAGGCCAGAGCAATGGGCCCCCCCCTTGCAAGGGATGGCAGCCTAGAAAAGGGGAGGGGGCAGAGATCCAGGGGACCCACTGCCCTTCACCCCTGAGCCTAGGATGGATGCACTGTGGGATTGAGCCGGGCACTGCACTCAAATGGGGGATTTGGTTCAAGGTGAAGCTGTTGGCTCATCCAGAGCCCCCCCTTTGGCCAACAGCTAAGCCGAAGTGGGCACCAGTGACCCCCACCCCACCCCTGAGGGTCTGTAGAGCAGGAAACAGAGAAGCCCTTTCTGGAGCAGCCGTTCTCCTGCTCCAGAAAGGGCTTCTCTGTTCCCATCTCTCTCTCTCAAAACAAAAAAACAGACTCTGGTCTGTTCCGAGGGGGTGTTGTGTTTAAAAACACTTTTTGGATGGGTGTGCAGCATGTTGTGGGCCCCTGGGAGTCAAAATGGCTGTCCCCTACCTGCCTTGGTCATTTTCCTGGACCCCATTTGTTGGGGGACAAAAAAGGGGGGGGGGAGCAGGAAGTCACTTCTTTTTTTTTTTTCTGCAAAGAGGTCAGGCCCTGAAATGCCAAGAAGCTGCACAAAAACAAGCTGTGTGTGTGTGTGTTTGTGCCAAGGACCCCCGCCACAGAAGGGCAGCCACCCAGCCCAGCCGAGGGAGCAGAGACTGGATGGGGCCGTTGGGGGACTCCCACAGGGTGTCACGAAGCCTGGCAGTCTGGAACCCAAGGACACAGGAAGAGGGTGGGAGGGTGTCCTGTGGGCACGCAGCCCTGGGAAAGGGGCAAGCTGCCCATGCCTGGCCTGTGCCCATGGGTCTCTGTGTGGGCACTCTTCCTGAGTGCCTCTCCCTCTGCCCTCTTTTGCCTGGGACAGCTGCTGTTATGGACAGAGACCCTCCTGTCTCTGCTGGGGCCTTGCCCAGGACATGACGTGGGCCCCCCCAGCAGTTTCCGCTAAGCACAGTGGATGGAGAAGGGCTTTGGGGGGAATGGCTGCCGGCTTTTGTCTCTCTGCCGCAAAAGGTGCCCAGGAAAACACAGACCTCCAGAAGAAAGGGCCTTTAAAGTTCGGAGTGCACCTCCGCTTCAGTGGACTCTGGCTGCAAGGATGTGCCAGATTAATATTTAAAGGAAAGGGAGATCGGCAAACAGAATGAAAGCTCTACTGGGACTGCTCCTCTTCTCTTCCCTGCCCAGTGGCACTTTCGGCTGCCCCCAGACCCCCCGACCCCCCTGTGCCCCTTCCCCAGACTTACAGGGAATACTCGGGCGCAGCCTCTCGGAAGGAGGAGAGTTCTCGCACGTATTCATTATAAAACCATTTCACTTTGAAGTGCAAATTCATATAATCTGTGCTCTTGCATAACCGCTGCTTTTCATGCTCTGTAATGGAACACAAGAAAATAAAAGGAAAATATTTAATAAAACTGCAGCCGTAAATAAAATTACAGTATCCCGGAGCACATTTTAGCTCCAGCAAAATAAATCATGCCAGACTTTAGTATTGAAAACAGGTGAGTCTTCAGCAGGACCAGGACCAGTGGGATGCATCTCATAGTGCCTGCCGGATGGCTACAAAGGCAGAGGGCAAGTGGCCCCACAAGACCTGTGTTTGGAAACCATCTGGGTGGCCTGGGCTGGCTTGGACCAAGGCTATCCTCTCCTGTGTGGGCACTGCCTTCACCCAGTGCCCCCTATCTGGCTCCCTCTTCTCAGGGGTGGGTTGACCTCCTGAGGGTCCGATCTAGAGCCCCCCCCAGGCGGAGGGGAGAGGGAGTCTCTGGTAAGGCTGTAATAGGAGACACCCCCCTCCCCCCGAAAAGCCCCTTCCCCAGAACAGCCTGCCTTTGTCAACCTGCCAGAGACCATCTGGGATTTTCTTGGTTCTTGGGTGACACCTGGCTGAATGAAACTACGTGTGAAAAGGATCTAGAAGTCCAAGTAGACCACAAGTTGAACATGAGTGAACAGTGTGATGCGGCAGCTAAAAAGGCCAATGCTATTTTAGGCTGCATCAATAGAAGTATAGTGTCTAGATCAAGAGAAGTAATAGTGCCACTGTATTCTGCTCTGGTCAGGCCCCACCTAGAATATTGTGTCCAGTTCTGGGCACCACAATTCAGAAAGGACATTGAGAAACTGGCGCGTGTCCAAAGGAGGGCGACAAAAATGGTGAAGGGTCTGGAAACCATGCCCTATGAGGAACGACTTAGGGAGCTGGGGATGTTTAGCCTGGAGAAAAGAAGGTTAAGAGGTGATATGATAGCCCTGTTTAAATATTTGAAAGGATGTCATATTGAGGAGGGAGCAAGCTTGTTTTCTGCTGCTCCAGAGAACAGGACCCGGAACAATGGATGCAAGCTACAGGAAAAGAGATTCCACCTGAACATTAGGAGGAACTTCCTGACAGTAAGGGCTGTTCGACAGTGGAATGCACTCCCTCAGAGGGCGATAGAGTCTCCTTCCTTGGAGGTCTTTAAATAGAGGCTGGATGGCCATCTGTCAGGGATGCTTTGATTTGGATTTCCTGCAAGGCAGGGGGTTGGACTGGATGGCCCTAGTGGTATCTTCCAACTCTATGATTCTATGATTCTATGATTCTTCCACCAAAGTGCAAAGATAAAACCAGTGAGTCTTCAAGGTGCTGCCCCCTTTCCTCCCCACACCTTTCCTCCCTCTATTCTCCTCCCTCTGACTCCCTTCTGACTCAGGCCTCAGCAAGGACCCCAAGAAGGACCAAGGCAACAGTAAAGCCTGCCCATGGCCTCCGATCCTCCATGTCTCAGGCCCCAGAGGGAGCCAATGGGGCCCTTGAACTGCCCATGCTTCCTAGGAAAGAGTGAACCGAAAAACACTGGAGTTGCCAGGGAGGCTGCCCAGTCTAGCTTCTCTCACCTCCTTTGCCCCATCGTCATGTCTGCCCAGCCTGGTTTTTGCCATGGCTTGCCCAACAAAGGCATTGCCACATCTCAAAAACTGGCACACAATTGTGTACCCTGTTCAGTTGGCCTCATAAAAGCATCCACCTCGCAGGGATGTTGGACACTGACAGACGTGGCCAGGGTGAGTCTGGAGCCCACCTTGGTGTTTGGCTGTGGCTTTGAAGGGGTAATTGCACAGCCCCTCTGCCGGGAACACAGGGGTGCTTCCCTCAGCCCTTTCCCTCCTGAGAGAGGCAAGCATCCACGCACAGCAGCCAGGAACCAAAGGAAGCTTTGCGCTGTGCCATCCCTGAGAAGCTGCCAACACTGCCTCCTTCCTCGTCTGGCAAATGGAGGACAAGGAATGCCTGCCCCCCAGAAGTAGCAGCAGAAGGACAGGGAGGGCTGGACTTCAGGTACCCCACTGGATGGATGGCTTGGAAGACCGCCTGGCAGCACTCAGGTCAAAAAGGAGGCTTCAAGGCAAAGCCAGCATGGCTGCATCCCTGCTCTCAAGGTGACCAGGAGCCTGCCCTCCTCCGCTTGCCCATCTGTGCCACCTGTACAACTGATGCCAGGCTCCCTCCTTGCAAGATAGGAAGCTCATCCCCAAAATCTGTCATTTTGGGCAGGAGATCAGAACGTACGGTGGGCAAACGAGAGGCCTGAATTCATTTATAAGTGTCACTAAAACGTGACTAACTCCCAGCTGGAGTGTGCTGAGTGGATTTCGCTGGTGAAATTTGGGAGGCAAGTGGGGGAGGACTGGCAATTGATGCTTTGCCACTCTGCTAATCTTGTTGTAAAACACAACGTTGCTCTGAGTATGACAGGATTTGAGAGAAAGGGCTTAAATACTATAGAAAATCAACAGATATCTGACAGATGCACATGGCTCAATAGAGGTTATATTTAAATAAGCCATATTCTGATCCCCCCCCCCCCCACAAGCAGGAGACAGAAAGAGGAGGAGGAGGAGGAGGAAGAAGAAGGATGGGTTTGAAGGAGCAGGGAGAGTGTGGCCAATGATGCCCCCCCCCCTTGCCAGATGCTGCTGCTGCTGCTTCTGCTGCTCCATCTCCTGCTTCCATCTCAAACCTGCCTGAGATGCAAGCCAAAAGGAAAGCAGGTTCTCCACTGGTGCAAGGGCCAAAGGAGATTCCCGGATGGGCACCTCTGCTCCCCTCTGGTGGTACCAGTCCCTCACACTAAGCTGGGAACGCAGGGGGCACGGCTGCAAGCGAGTGAGTCCATGGGAACAAAAGCACCAGGCTGTGCCCCACATCCCTGTATCCAGAAGCCATGCAGAACAATGCCATGGGCACTATCCAGAGCAGACTTTATCTGGTTTTAGACCCAGGAAGCCTGTGCCGGACTGTCCTTTGGTAGTGGCAACATCCTCCTCCTCCTCCTTGGCCTTGCTCAGCTCCCTCCCTGCCCCGCTCCACCTTCCTCTGTCCAAAGGACTTTGGAGACGTCGCCTCAGGACATCGCAAGGGAGGCCTCTGTCCAGTTGTGACAGCTTGCCAAGTTGCTCCCACTCCAGTTTAGAACCATGTCAAAAGAAATGACCCAGCGTATACATTAATGAGAAGGAAAAAGACAGAGAGGAAGGAAGCTGCTGTCGTCGCTCATCCCATCGTCCCAAAGCTCCACTGGAGGATAGCTTGACCAGAAACTCCTGGGCAGCTGGGCAACCCACTCCAAGGAGGACGAGGAGCCCAAGGGCAGCGTTACCACCATAGGTGCTGCCCACATGGGCCAGTCTCTTCTGGCCACCGACAGCATCCACCTGGGTGTGGAAAGGAGAGGGAGGGCAGGGGCCGATTGGGTCTCCTGCTACCAGCCCTTGGCCCACTGGAGTCCCAGCTGCACCCCCAGGCAGCTTCAGGAATGGGGCAAGCTGAGGGGCTGGGGTGACTGTACATCTCACCCCTTTTTCTAAACCAAGATCTCTTTTTTGACCAGAAAGGAGTGCAGCTGGAAAACAACCAAAGGACACCCTTTTTGCAGAAACACAGATCCTGCCTGCCTGCCTGCCTTCCTCCCAAAGTCTGCCCTGGTTCACTCAGGGTGCACCTCAAAAGCTCCTCTCTTTCTGTCAACATGACGTTGGGGGTGCTGGAAATGAGCTCCTGGGCAGAGGACAAATGGGGAGTGTCTGCTGCAATCACTGGCCATCTCCAAAGCATCTCCTGCAGCTGAAAGGTGGAGCTGCTTCTCTAGTCTCTCCGAAATTTCATGGGTCTGTATGATTCCAACAAGTTGTATAACATACGGTACAACTAATGGCAGTGTGTTGCACTGTGGTGTTTTTGTGTTGGGGGGGGGTATTTTTCGAAAAGAAGGTTGCTCTTTTAGCAGCAGCCTTTGGAAACACTCACCAAACCTAAAATATGGCTGCATTTGAGTTTGTTGAGGCTTTTTAAAAAATTTTTTTGGAGAGGAGTGAAATCTCAAGCCCTAACTCCCAGGGGTTCCCTTGGGTCTGTCTTCCCTTTCAGGGGGAGCCCAGAAGCTCAAAATCTAAAGGGGCAGCAAATTGGTCAAGGCAGCGGCAGTGGCGAGGAGGTGGGGACACTGTCAGCTGGCTCCTCCTAACTGCCCCTCCCTGCCTCCTCCCCCCCAGGTGTGTGGTGGGGAGGGGAGAGCCCCCCTCTGCCTCCTCATGTCCTCGCTGACCACAAAACTCTAGAAAAGAAACCTCATCAGTCCTTGCAGCCACTGCCTTGTTCCTCCTCTGCTGCCTTGCACAAATCCTTTGTGAAAGGAGGTGTATTTGGCTGTGCTCCAAACCAACCACTGAATTTGAGTCACTTAAAAACCACCCTCTGCAACAAGCAGGCATGATGCAAGCTGACAGCACCAGGCAGGGGTTCTTTTCTCCCACGTTTTGGACCATGGCTGAACTACACACAACCAGTAGGTACATACCCTACAGAACGGGAGGAATGTGGCCCAGAAACAGAGGTGGGCTTTGCCAGAATCTATGGTCAGGGGTTGGGATCCAGAATGTCGCACTGTTAGCTCTTGCCCTTCCCTGGCACAGGGGATGCTGGGCTGCTCCCTCCAGCCGGCAAAAGCACACAACCCTCTGGTGAGTGGGACTGAGGGGGGAATAGGTGCCATGCCACCAAGCGGGTAGATGTGGAAGGAGAGCATCAAGGAATCATTCTGCCTGTGGAGTACAAACCCATCCCAACTCAGAGTAAAAATGTGGTTGCGAGGGCACATGGCACATGAGGGGCTGAGAGTATTGCTCTCTTGGCCTGGTTTTCTCTTAGAGGAAAACTCCTCCCTTTGTATGATGGTCCTTCTCTCTGGGCTGCGGGTGGCTCCGAGGGCACGCTCCCCAACTTCATGTGCCGAGTGGCATTTGCCTGTTTTCTTACCTTCCAGGGCATACTTCATGTCCTGGGCAAAGAGGGTCCATGTGATCTCTGCACTGACTTTGCCCATGTTCAGCTCCTGCGGGAACCTGGAAAAAGCAAAGATGGGGCCTGCATCAGTTGGTCAGTCGGTCAATGAAAGAGTCACATCCCGCCCTAAACTGGGAGTCCTCAGGGTGATGCGCACAGCACAAGCACAGCAAAGATGAAATAAAAGGATTTGACCACAACAGGTTGCTGAAACGGGATCAGTAGCTCTCTGCTGAAGAGCAACCACTTGCCCAGGACATGTCCTGCAACAAGCATCAAGCCAGCCACGTGTCACAAGAGTTTCCGGTTATCACAGAGCCCAAGAGGTTCCTAGCTAGCGCCCTCAGGTGTGGCTGCTGAAGTCTCTGAGGACCACCACAATCCTGGCACTCTCTGCTCCGCTACCTCCAAGTCCCCTTTGTCGTCTCCATCAGGGACCCAGAGGCTGGGCAGCTGGGTGGGCAGGACACTGGCAGTATACGTGTTCTCTTTTTCTGGTCCAACACAAGGCACTCCCCTCAAAACTGACATCAGCATCAATAGGCTTCATTGTGGGCATTGGCCATTCCTGCCCCCAGCCCAGCTGAATACCTGGTTATGAATACCTGTATTTTATGTGAGTGCTACACAATCCCCATGCCAAATAACAACATTGTGCAACACATGCCAAAGACTAGGTGCCACTGCAAAAGGCACAATACATGCACAATCACAATGCACAATATAGTAGAATGCATAACCACAATGCAAAGTATAGGACACACAACACAATGTACCAAGCACAATACAAAGCACAACCACAATGCAAAGTATAGGACACACAACACAATGTACCAAGCACAATGCAAAGCACAACCACAATTCAAAGTATAAGATGCACAACCACAATGCACAAAGCACAATGCAAAGTACAGGATGTACAACCACCATTCACAATGCACATCTGTAATGCAAGTTATAGGCTGCACAATTGCAACACGCAATGCACAATGTGTGTCTTGGAAAAACAAGGCACCGACAAATATGCTGCTTGTCCATTTCTGCTGCGGTGCCTAGTGGAATCTTTCCATTGCATAGTGTGACTTTCCAATACCATAAGCGCAGCATGATTTGCACATGTGAACACCCCTAACAGAACCCCAGCCCTAGTCAGGCCCTACAGCCAAAGCCCAGCCTTGCTTTGTGTGTGTGTGTGTGTGTGTGTTTTACTGTGGACCAAGCTGGCATTGAGCAGAGGCACTGACAGATGGGTCGCCAGGGAAGCCTAGCTCTTGGAGGAAGGGTGAAGGACAGAAACACCAGCCAGAGTCATGTACCGATCCCACCCTCCCCTCTGCACCCCTCTTGGCCACAGACATTGTGGGGCTTCATGGGGTTTGCAAGTACTCTTTTGCTGCCTGAGGTGAGAGCAGCCTTCTCCATTCAGTGGAAATGCCCAACTTGTAAGAGGGCAGTCAGGGATTAGGAAAAACACAACACCTGGGTTGCAGGCAACCTCTCCTGGGAGAGGAGCCAGTTCTGCCCTTGTCTCAGGAGTGTTTGAAGCTTACTGAGATCACTTCATGTTTTGGCCCAGGAGGGCTCTATTCTTTCTGGGTCAAGCTTTTTTAGACCTTTGAGAGCTGCATGACCAGCTTGCATTTCAGTCATGCTTGCATGTGAATGGGCAAACACTCTGCCTCTGACTAGGGTTGCCATAAGTCAGGACCTCCAAACCGGGACAAATGTAGGACAAATGTAGGGCAACATTTTCAAATGTAGGACACTTTTTTTTTACAAATGGAGGACATGCGAAAAAATTCAATGATTTTTTTAAAAAAATGTTAATATAAATGCATGTTTCTTAGGCATGATCAAAATGGAGGACATTTTGGCATTATTCCTAGACAGATGGCAGAAATGTACTTCCCTTTCTGGCCAAACACCCCCCCTCCAATTCCAAAACACACAACAGCACATTTGGGCATTTGACATGGCTTCTTGCATATTTCAGAGGCTTATTGCATAACCAATCCCTTTGGGTTTAACATTTAACATGGTTATATATTTAACATAGGTTATTACATATTTCAGTTGCTTATTCCATAACCAAGGTCGTCATAAGTTGGAAAGGAGTTGAAGGTACACAGAACAGCAGCAACAACAACAGAGGAGGAAGAAGAGGGGAGAAGAAAAATGAAGGAGAAGGAGAAAGAATAGGAAAAATAATATAAAAATAAGAGGAGAAGGAGGGGAAGAAGAGGAGGAAGAGTGGAAGAAGCAGAGGAAGAGGAAGAGGAGAAGAAGAAGAGGAGGAAGAAGAGGAAGAAGGGGAGGAAGAAGAGGAGGAGGAGAAGAAGAAGAGCAGGAGGAGAAGAAGAGGAGGAGGAAGAGGGGGAAAAGAGGAGGAGGAGGAAGAGGAAGTAGAGAGGAAGAAGAAGGGGAGGAAGAGGGGAAGAAGAGGAGGAGGAGAAGAAGAAGAAGAAGAGGAGGAGGAAGAAGGGGAGGACGAAGAGGAGGAGGAGAAGAGAAGGAGGAGGAAGAAGAAGAGGAAGTAGAGAGGAAGAAGAAGGGGAGGAAGAGGGGAAGAAGAGGAGGAGGAGGAGGAGAAGAGGAGGAGGAAGAAGAAGATGAAGAAGAAGAAGAGGAGGAGGAGGAGAGGAAGATGAAGAGGAGGAGAAAGAAGAGGAAAGGCTTTTTTCCCTGCCTGGGCTCCGTCCTCGGCGGCAGAGCCCAGGCAGGGAAAGAATCCTCCCTACAGGGAGGCATTTTTCCCCGCCTGGGCTCGATCCACAGCAGCGAGGCCCAAGAAGGGAAAGAAGTCTGGCCTCGTCGAGGCTTCTTTCCTTCCCTCGGCTCCATTCCTGGAGGCCAGTGGAGCCAAAGAGGGGAGAGAAGCCCCCCGCCAAAGGAGAGAGGCCTACACAGGCCTCTCTCTTTCCCTCGCCACCACTGTTGCAGACTTTGCAACAAAGCCCAGGGGCGGGGCAAACCCAGGACAAAGGGCAAACCGGGGCGGGACCGTGCAGACCCGCCCAAAACCGGGAAAGTTCCACCCCCAGGCGGGATATGGCAACCCTACCTCTGACCCACTGGAAAGGTGGGAAGCAATGGAAGAGGGAGGAGGTCTTTTCCATCAAGAAGGACCGCCTCGTTGTCTGAAGAAATACATTCTGGGATGGGTAAAGCATTTCAGGCTCCGTGAAAGGCCCAAAGTGTCAAACTATGAAGAGGGTGATACTTCTCTGGACCTCCCTGGGTGTTTTGCCCTTCTTTTCTGCCCCTTTCTGGCAAACAGGGAAGCTGCCAGAGAGCCAGATCAAACCTGTTCTCAGCAGCTTTGGATGACCCAGTTCATCCCAGCTTCAAAACACAGTTCTTGGGAAAGCCATCCCCCCTAACTTATTCTGGGGAGGGGGATCTGACCAGGAAGACCCACAATGCAAGTAGCAGCAGAGGCCCTGTGAGAGTGGAAAGAAGGAGCTCTTAATGCATTCCCCATGACTCGGTGCTGGATAATCTTTTCCAGATTATTTTGCTTTCAGAAGCGCTGCGCAAATTTGGCATTATAAAAATAACCCCTGTATTTGCTGATATTAATTCCTCCTGGGAATCTGGCGCGCAAAAGCGGAGGAGGCTCCCACGCCTGTCAGGGGCAGCTGGAATTATCAGGAGGGTCTTGCTTGGAAGTGGCACTAGGCTGCCCTCTGAAGAGCTGCCCCCATAACAAGGGCCAGGGGTCGCCACACAGCCAGACACTGCGGCGAAGCCACTGTCCCACAGATTGGTGACTCCTTGGCCATGGGCTGCGTGGTCAGGAGCCTGGGTGCCCTCCTCTCTTGACAGCCAGGTGGATCGGATGGGAAAAACAAGGTAGCTGGCATGGCAGATGGACAGGCGTCTTCCTACCCTTTTGCATGGAAGGGCCAAGAGGAGTCTCAGCCTCATAAGCATCTCACTGGCCACGCAACCCCTCCGAAACAAAAACAACCCAGTCCCAGGGTCTCTCCTGCAGTCCTTTGCCCTCCTCTTACAAAAAAGAGCTCTCCTTACTGGTTCAGGACTGGCGTGTAAGCTGTCTTATCCTCATCGATGATGGTGACCATGAGGGTGATGAGCTGCGTCCAGAAATCCAGGTTTTGCATTGACGGGCCCTGCTCCTCTCGGGGGACATCTTGCTTCTTGCCCTATTGCCAAAAAAAAGAGTGAGTGAGAGAGAGAAAAAGACTTTCCATTCCATGGCTTCTCACAAAGCAACAGCTAGAAAATTCACAAGAGGAAGGCCTGGCCAAGGCAGAGGTGGGAATGAAGCACCTGCCATCCATTCCAACTCCTCCTCCAGTTCTCTCCTGATGGGCAAAGGCCACCCCACCATGGCTACTGGTGTGTGTGGGAATCCTGCCCTGGCCCAAGGTGGATCTGGGTGGCCATTCTATGGGATGGTGGTGCCCATGCCCCCAGACTTTGCCTGGCATCCCCAATGGCACTTCCCACTACCTGGGCAAGGCAGGGTGCGTTTCAGGATGGGCAGAGACAAGGGACATGGGATGTGTGCAGGAAAGGGGGGCTACTATTTGTATTCTGCCCCCACTCCAAATGTGTCTTCATCTACCCAAAGCCACTCAAGAGAAAACACCCGCAGCCTCGCTCAGCAGTGAAGCCTGAAAACTCTCTTCCAGAATACCTGGAGCTTTGGCCCAGGGCTGCTCCTGCCAACCCCCTGCTTGCCCTGCCACCCTTCCTGAGGACCTTCCCTTTCCAGCCACCATCACAGAGCGGGCAAGCGAGCATAGAGGCTCCATCCCTCAATCAGGGCCCATTGCCACGCTCACGTCATGCAATGCCCTCTGCCACAGGCTCAGGCCTCCTCTTGAGTTTACTCCCTAGGAAGTCCTCCCAAGCAAAGCTCCCCAAAATATCCAACAACTGAACACTTTCATCTCTCTCCTCAGCTCTGCTTCGTAGGCAGCAGAGGCATCTCAAGGTTAAAACACAGCCAAACATGAAACAGCTGCAAGAACAGATCTAAAGGAGTTGCATAAAGGAAACTCTTTCCTTTGAATTGCCCTTTAACATCAGTTGTTGTTCCCACTGAGGTAGGAACAGAACAGAAATTGCCATTAAGGAAGAATTAATGGTAATGAGCAAGAAGCCCACATGGTTTGACCCTCCAGACCAGAAGCTGTCTTCAAATGCCAGCCCCAGCCCCTTTTTCTTGCAAGAAGAACAGCAGCCTAACCCAGACCAGAACCCAAACGAACAGAGAAGGACCCTGGGATACCACAGTGAAGCAACTCAACTGTGAGACCAAGTGAGCAAAGGGAGGCAGGTCCACAGCCCAGCTCCCACTTGGAAGCCAGCATTGTGATGGTGCATCTGCAGCCCCACAGATGGACGATGAGTGGCACCTGCCTGCAAGGCACCTGCTGAGGTTTTGCTGTGGCTGTTCTTCTGTGCTCATCCCTCTTGTAAGCCCCAGGGAGAGTGAGGCATCACCCACGAAAACAAATGTCTTTGCCCTGCAGGCTGAGGTGGGTGGAGATCTCCTTACACTGCAGCCAGTCCCTAGAGCAATGCTGACCATTAGCCAAGTGCTGCAGTGCTCTGTGTGATCCACAGGGAAATGGCACCAGGAAGCCACAGCAAAGCGAGAGCCATGGGAGAGAGACAGAGAGGGAGGCAGGGAGGGTGGCTCCAAGGCTCCTTGGCCATGAAGGCTGTTGGGAGTGAGGCAGTTCTGTGCTTGAAGTCCACTAAGGGAAAGTTCTGGAGGGCCCCCAGATGGATATCAGCTGGGATCCACCCCCCCCCCCCCCCCCCCCACCCCTCTTTTTTTTTAGGACGGCCAGCAGCCCCCCCCCCCCCCGCCACGCCATGCCACCTGTGACCTTTTCAAATGCTGCCCATCAAGTGGCTTTGGCACATCTGAGTCTCATCTGTGTCCTTCTTGCACAAGGAGAGCTTTGGCGGCTCTAATGCTCTGCCTTTGGTAACTCATGGCAAGCATCTTTCAGAGCAGAACGCTTGTCCACATCTGTGAGTCGTTTCCTTGTGCCAAGCTGAGATTGAAGAGCTAAATCATGCTTCCATTTCAAAATTCACAAGGGTTGAGGACTCTGGCAAGACAGCTGTTCTGATCCTTGTAAACGGGGCAAACAGGGAGAATGTCCAAATGCCACTCAAAGCTTAAGCCGGGAAGAAAACAAGGGCTATAAAAGGCAGCAGGAGCGCTCCAGACATGATAAGGGCTATCGTTATGTTGCATCGGTGAATTCTTGCTCTGCAGCAGAACCAGCCACCAGTCATGACAATCCTGCCCATCAATCTCTTCAGGTTAATCCCAGGAATGACTCCTTCACATGTGCTGCAGCTGTCAGCAGATTAACCTCCTCCACTGCCATTGCTGAAACCAGGAAGGCAGGCAATTGGGAAAGCAGGCAGGCAGCCCTGAGGCCCCAACCCAGCCACACACACCGTCTGCTCCTCCGGCCCGGCCCCCAGAGACCCAGGTTCCTGCCTTCATGGGACAATGCAACGGAAAGGAAGAGGCTCCAAGCACAGCTCTCAGCCAAAGAGCCCCTCCATTCACATTTCCATGAAGGCCATGGCTCCCTCTTCCCACTTTGCCTCCTTCCAGTGGGCAGTTGGGAGGCAATCCCCTCTTCTCTCTGACGTTCATTTGAGCTGATCACATTGTCAGATTTGCCATTTTGGCTGCTGGGAGTTTTTTTTTCCATCCAGAGGATGGCAGGGAAGGAACGAGGCTGTCAGAACCTGTCTGCTTTTGTGGGCTGGACCGTGGTGGTGGATTTGGCTGCTGTGGAACTATTGGGAGCCATGTTCTGCTTGGAGCAGCAGCTGGTGGGAGCGCCACAAAGTCCACAAGAAGAAGGGTGTGCGGGTGGCAAGAGGTCTGTTCCTGGCTCCCAGAGGCTGTCAGTCCCTGGATCCAGAGGCTTTGCTTAGTTCCTGGGGCTCAGGTCCCTCCTGGTGGGTGGCATGACTAGTGGCATCTCTTCCGACTCCAGCAGTCCCAAGGAAGCCAGAAGTGTGATCCCTCCTCCCCACACAGCAACTGCAGCAGCTCCAGATCAATCTCAGGGCTGTGGCCTCATCTTCCCATGGAGACCAAGATCACCTCCATGGGTCCATCCCTCAGGAAATCAGTGGGCAGGAAGGAGGCAGCCAGGGCAGAGTCCCTCCATGGCAGAGCTGGCAAGGATCCTGCCCCCCAGCATGACTCCCACCTCAGGCATACTCCTCCCCAGGGCCCTTGGCCTTACCAGTGAGGTGCCAGGCAAAAGTGCCCCTGCCCCATCCCCTACTGCCCCACATCTCCCCAGAGCCTTTGGGGGCCACTTAGGATACCAGGCCTCTTTGAACCAGTCCATTTGGCTGACTTTTGCATCTGTTTCCTTGAGGATCCTTGAGGCTGCTGAGAGACACCAGGCAGAACCCCCTGAGAGAGTGACCACCTGGGCAGGAGGGGTCCTTTACCCCATTGCCCCCTCTGTGCTAATGGGGAGGCAGCGAGCCCTCACCTGGTCCATGAGCTGAGCATAGAGCTCATAGCAGTTGTCAAAAATGTACTTGTAGGTGGCATCCAAGCAGGCTCGGACACAGTCCTTGACCACAGCACTGGCCCGGGGGGGACTCTGCAGTTCCAGGACCTGAGGGGCAGAGAAGTAGAAGCCAGGATGAGCAAGAGCAAGGGGATATGGCCGGGATGGGGAATGGCCGGGGGGGTGCTTTTCTGGAGACCAGCTATGCCATGGAAGCCCCCTTTGCTTTGTGGAGGGTGATGGCCAATTTCCAAAATGATATTTTGGGGGACATGAGAAGATTCCTCTTTGCAGCAGTTGGGAACGGGGGACACTGGGGACCCCAAGAAGGCTTCTTGGTTGCCAGAGTACCAGAGGAGGCAAGGAAGGATTCAAAGATCTGGACCTGGGATGGATTCAAAGGGGCTTTAAGGAGCTAGAAGTTCACTGCCTCTTCCAGGTAAAATGGAAGAGTTTGCCAAGGCTGAACTGAGCCACCCTGCAAGAGAAGGGAAGTCTTTCTGAAACTGGGACCCCAGGGAATCCCGCCCCCCCCCCTTAAGAGCCTGAGTTGCATCTACATCATTGTCTGGATGGGAGTCACCTCACTGTCCAGCCCCAAAGGGACGAGAGAGGCTCTCTGAGCCGTGCCTCCAAATCTTGTTTTAGGCACTGCTTTGCAATGACTATGTTACCTTCATGCGGAAAAACGTGATGCTTGTCAGCAGATCCACTGTTGACTTCAGGTCCTGAAGTCTCTCAGGGCTGCTGGCAGGGAAATTTTCCTGAATAGGAAGAGAACAGGAAAGGCCCATCACCCACAAAGAGGCCAGCCAGACCACCCAGCGGAGCAGGGTCCCCCTTGCCTTGGCCCAGCACCTACCTGTCCACTCATGTGTCTAAAATGTGGGGAGGAAGACGCCTGCAAGTTTCAGGTCCATCAACAAATGTCACTCTACTGCAAAGCATGAGCCTTGCAGGGTGTGAGCTTTGCTTTAGGCCTCCTCACAAAGGAAAGGGGGCCAGGAAGAGCGGGTCCCAGGAGGGGTTCCTCTGCTCTGCAATGGGGCCTGGCAGTGGGATGAAGAGCACCCCGTCCTCTCTTCAGCCCCCACTCCCCAGGAAGGAAGTGCTGCGCCAGAGACTCCTTTCTGCTGGAGTGGAGGAAAGATGCCCTACCAGGTTGTCCCTCACTTGAAGGACACAGAGGAAAAGGTCTTATCTCCTGAATAAAGGGGACCTTGGGCAAACGCAGCTCCGCTAAGCCCGTAATGTTTCTCACCATCGCCCCAGAGGAAAGCTAGCGGGGCCCCTTCAGGCCTTGCCCCATCTGCAGCCCTTACCCTGTACTTGGAGAGGTCAATCCTCAAGGAATTGTGCAGCTGGTCCAGCAGTTTAATGAACTTTTCTCTCTGCAGAAAAAGAGAGAAACAGACAGGTCAGTGGGAGAAACCTTTGGAGCACTTGGTCTGCTCTACTGGCTTCATCACCAACCAACCCCTGCATCCTCAAAACAGCTGAAAGCACTGCACACAACTGGAAAGCACCTGAGCTGTCATTCAGCCCCCTACCTCCCAAAAAACAACAGACAGGCCTGAAAGTTGGCAGAGAGTGTGCCAGGCATGCCTCACTTCTGGCGGCTGGAGGCACGCTTCCATGCAGCCCGCAGTGGTCTGGAGGGCCTCCCTTGGGCTCCGCAAGGGTCCCTTGAAGGACACTGGCCCCAGGGAAGGCGGGGGATGGCGGCTCAGCAGCAAAGCACCCATGTTGCACCTGGGAGGCCTCAGCTGTAGCCAGCCACCCTAACCCAGTCCCTAGAAGAGGAGAGGGAGGCAGGAGATGGGCAGGTTTCACCCCAGAACACTGGAAACTGCCAAGAGCCACCCCTGGTGCCCAGCAGGGACTGTCCTGAATGGCTGGAGGTGGCAAAGAGTGGCTTCTCCAGGGTTTTGCCTACTTGTGAGACCTGGTGAGAGGTAAAGGGTGGCCCTATCCAGCATGGGGCCCAGTGTGAAATGGGATGCACATGGCTTCCCAACCCCACCAGGCACCCCAAGCTCTCCTATTGAGACAGTAGAGGGGCAAAAGTGCCACCCTCCCTCCCTGCAGGTTCTGGTTTTGCACACCTAGTGGTCTGGCACAGGTGGCCCCTCTTCCCTCCCAGCCTCTCTGTGCAGCTCGCCACCTTTACCAGGTCAGGGAAGAGCAGGGCTCAGTGGAATGCACTTTCCTCCAGAAGGTGGTCTTGCTTTGGTGGGCATCCAAAGGTTTTTGGTGTGTGTGCCCACCTGTGCTGGTGTCTTTGCCCTCTTACTAAGCACTTGTGTTGATGCAAAACCCCACTTTTGGACTAGGCCTGCCAGTCCTGCTCTTGCAGGCAGGCCTCTGGCATGAGAACAAGGGAGAAGCAGAGGGCCTGGCAGGACAAGGAAGAGCCTTGGAGGGCAGCAGGGAAGGCACAGGAAACACACCTTCACCCTCCTATTCTGGAAGAGCTGAACACCCCCTCTTGCAACCCCCCTTTAATTCTCGCCATTGCCACTCCTCGGCTAGACCTCAAGCACAGAGCGCTGCTTTTTTGTGGTCCTGGCATGGTCGTGGTGGCCATCTGCTGAGCCACAAATTGGATTGCTACTCGCGTCAGAGGCAAATTAGCATTAATGACCAGTGGGAAGGGGACTTGGGCTCCAAAAGATTAACATCAAAATGTTGGGAACAAGAAGGAAATAGGAACAAAGAGCAAAAAATGGGGGGCTGGGGCTACACAGAGTCTTCCCCTTGGAAGAGGAATCACACTTGGAGGAAGAGGCTTTCTCAAATCTCTCCTGCAGTTGGTATTAATGTCTGGAGAATCAAAAAAATGCTTTGGAAGGACCTTAGTGGGGCAGGCTTGGAAAACATTTTGAGTGGGCAGCCAACACGCTAAGACTTATGGGGGCTTTGGGGAAGCCATTGGCTTTGAAGGTGGGGGCTTCCCTCCCTCCTCCCATCCTGAGCACCTGAGCAGCTAAGAACCTCCTGCCCATCAAAGTGGAGTTTATGTAACAAGATTAGCTGTCTGCATAAGATCTGTGGGGGTTTTGGAGAATCTCATGAAGCCGTAAAGCCTAGACCAGGAGAGTCCTCTGTTCTGCCGCCAGGACTATTGTTACTCAAAACAGCGGGAATCCTGGGCCCTCTCTCAAATCAGTCAGTAGGAGATCTCATTGGTTCTTAAGGCTCTAAGAATGGGTTTCCTGCTTCCTTCCTCTCCCTTTCTTCCTTTTCGCTGTCCCTCTTCAACTGATTTCCTTGGCATTTGGCCCAGAGAAATCAGCCTTAATGAAGGAAAAGCCTCACATTCACTTTTGAATGAAGGAGAGGAAAACCCGCACTCACCCCAAAGTTGGTGGCAGCAAACCGATCCGAGGCCGAGACGTTGGTGGTGGCGGTGGTGTGTGCATAGAAGGCATTGATGTTGGCCAGCAGGGTGCTCATGACCGCTGGGACCCCTGGGCACATGTACTTGGAGGAGAGGCAGGAGAAATGCCTGCAAGGGCATAGAGCCAGAGAGATGCCAATGGGGTCCTGAGGGGGAAACAGTCTGCCCCCACCCCACGCACCCGAGGGCAGGATAGGGGCCCACCATGCCACTCAGAGGAGGGGGCCACATGGGTCAGAGAAGATGTGGGAAAGGAATGGGAGGGAGCCCTCCAAGCCACCTCCCCAACCATTAGCAGGCTGCTGGAAATACAAGAAATTCTTTATCAGGGAATAGGCCTGGCAAGCTCTCCTAGAGCACCCCCCTCCCATGGCACACTTTCTGTGGTGAAGCGGACTGAAGATGCCTCAGGTAGAAGGCATCCATTGGGGCAAGTCTCGACTGCACCATAAAAATTAATTAGTATGCAAATATCACTGTGTTTTTCGGAGGATGCCATCTTTACACAGAGCGATACGCCTTCCCAGGGCTCAGCTAAGGGATGGCATTAAGAACTGGCATTTCAACATTGGAATAAAATCAACTCAGTGTGTCAAAACACATTTTTGAGCACAGAGCTGCACCTCCTTCCCTCGTTGAAATTCCAGCCCTGCTGTCTTTCTGTCATTGCACAGAGAGGGAAGCTCAGCAGCCCATTTTCAGCAGAAGGTAGGAGGAGGAGAGATAGAAAGGGAAACACTTTGGGGAGTCCCCATTGCCCCCCAGGCAACCTGCACAGGGGTCCCTCCTGTCCTCACACCTCCTGTGGAGTTCAGGTGATGCAGCATGGATCCAGCCCGTGGAGGACTGCCAGCCAGATGCAGCTCCAGGGCCCCATGAGTGAAAGAAGGAACTTGGCCTGGGTGCAAACGGCAAGACTCACTCTATCTCGGTTGTCTGGCCAAAAAACTGAAGTGCCCCTGCTTCCCTCCCTCCTGAGAGTGGGGCTGCCAGGGGTCCAGGAGGGCAAAGGCTGCCAAAGAAAGAGCTGTGTGGGACTGCCTTCCTGGCCTTGGCCTGCCTGCCCCTGCCCGGACCACCCACAATTCTGCCCTCCAAGCAACGCCCACCCCAGGTGCCACATACGTCATTGCCTGATAGATGTACTCAATCCCATAACGCATGGCAAATTCATCCACAATTTCTTGTGCAGCATCATCAAAATACACCTTCCAGGCATCATCTCCTTTGACGGAGGGGATCTGCACCGCCCCGTTGAACTTCACCTCCGTCAAGTAGTGGAAGAGGCTCTAAAGGGAAGACACTTTTCACTTTAACTGGAAACGTCAACCTCCAGGCACCACTGGGAAAGACAATGATGCATCCCACTCAAGTTTTTCCAAGGTGTTCATTAATGCTTCTGTTACAATGATCATTGCACGATCAAGTCCCAGGAAAATCCTGGAGCCTTCCACTGACTGCCAGGACACTTCTGGCCATTTGGTGCCCCAATCTCTGCCCAAGGAGGCGACACAGCCACACTCTCTCCTGGAATCAGGCACCAACCCTGTCCTGGTCTTCCATGCTGCTAGGTGGTCTTGCTCAGGGATTCCCCAATGGGACTGCTCTCCTTCCTGAGCAGACCTCTGGGGTGGAAGAGGATCAGATCATGCTTGCGGGAAGGCTTTATCAGCCAAAATGTAACCCATCCACTCATGGGATGTTTTTTTCTTTGAGGGGACCCCTTCACCCAGCAACTGAGGTTGTGTCTGAGCTGGAGGATCCAGAGCCCCTGCCTTGTGGGGGGGGGGGAGAGATGGCCCCAAGCTGGACGGATTGGTCCTGGCTGTGCTCCTGCTGTGTGGCCCCACCTGCCCAGAGGGACCCCTGACAAGCAGGCAGGAAGGCAGGCAAGCAGGCAACCCCCTCCTCTTCGTCGACAAGGCCTTCCCACCCCCAGGAAAGTGGCCTCCAGTCCCCCACTGTCCTCTCTGGGATGAAGTCACCCCCCATATGCAAACACTCCTACCTCATGAAGGCAGGTGTACTGGATGTGGTATGGTGCAACCTTCTCCTCCCCCTTGATTTCCACGTTGAGCTTCAGCCGGATAGCCCCAGACACGGCAGATTTATCGGTGCGCTTGTCTGGGAAAGAGGGAAGAGGAAAGGTAAGCTCTTGGCTCTGGCAGGAACACACCGCAGGCAGCTAAGGGAGCAATGCTGCCACGCAGCCACAGTGCCTTCCACTCAAGGCAGGGTCTTGGTCCCACGCTCAGTCCATGCAAGGAGCTCAACCAAAGGAGCCCTTGAGCCATATCAGTGCACACACAACAGGGTGCACTTGGGCTCCTGGCACCTGGGTTTTATGGGGAAAGGCAGGCAAGGAGAATGGGAAAAGAAGCCCTGTGTGCCCAGCCACCTGCAAGCTCCTCTCCAGGCCTCAGTGAGGCTTCTGAAGAAGGAAGAGCTGGCACACGCAGGAGCAAAAGCACACATGGGGCGGTGCACTGGAAGGGGGGGGGGCTTGGAGAGCCCCTGCCAGGCACAGGAAGAGAACGTGGAGACCTCAAAGCAAAGGAAATGCCTGCCTGGAGGCACTGCCTGGGTACAGGGAAAGCCCAGCTTGGCACAAGGCAAGAGGGCAGCCCTCCCCTGCTCCCCTCCCATGGGGTGTGGGTCTGTGTGGGTCTGCATGGGTGCAACACCTTTGCCACTTACCGAGGTTGTACCAAACATCCATCTCTCCACTCAGTGTCCTCACTTCGATGATGGTCTGACCCAGGAAGTCGTCCGACTCCCTCTTGAAGTGTTGCTTCACCCGAGACTTGATGTCATCGTCTTCGTCCCATACTCGGACCTTGATGCGGTCAGTGGAGTTGTGGCACTCGCTGGAAAGTGGATATCGGCCCAGGCACAGATTACCTTCTGAAGTGCACAGCACAAGGCAAAAGCCCACCTGCCCCACCAGCGCTATGGCATGGAGGGTTTCCCTTGATCCTCTTTGGAAGCAGCAAAGAGACACACAAAGTCTCCCCACCAACAACACTATGAAAGCGCTTCCAGGACAGCAACCACAACCTTTGGAGGACGTGCGTCTCCCCCGTCATGTGTACACTAGGAGGATGGAGGCTCCCTAGAAGCTCCCAGAAGTCCCCAAGGGCCTTGACTGGCTTGCAGGGCCGACTGCTTCACGGATGGAGACCCCACGGGCAAGTTGTCCACAAAGGCAAGTTGGCACTGGACAAATGGGGGAGGGAAGATGGTGTAGGGGCAACTGGGTGGCCAGGGACCTGATCTGGGCAGTGGCATCTCCTCTGCTAGGATGGAAGCCACCCCATTGGAAGCCTGAGGCCCACCAGGAACCATGGGCCTGTTTTAGCACCTGCCTTGGTTTCTCCTTTGGTTATGAAATCCAAGCGCCTAGATTAAGGCAGGTTGCTTACGCTCAGTGGAGAGGAATAAAAACAGAAAACACTGGGCATTTCAGTCCAGGCCCTGATCCACTACAGGCAACAAACAGTGTCTGTGTGTATTTCACAGGAAGTAATTTATTTCCTGTCTCACCAAAGAGGCAGATTGCAAATCTAGGTCAATGCATAAACAAAACCTGGTTGCGGAGGCTTCTCCAGCCTCTTATTAAAGACTGTGTTTCTCCTCTAACGATGCCCCTGCCCCACCTGCCTCAGAAGCATGCAGAGGACGGAGGGAAGAGTGTGGGAGGCTGGAGTGGGAAAGCCTCACGGCAAGCAGCCCCCTGTCCCCCCCTGGGGCTGCCTGTCACATCACATCCCATGCCGTGCTCGCTCACTCAGGGCCTCCCTTAATAAAGGTTTGAGCCTGAGGGGGACAGGAGCCCCCCACTGCCCACCCTCCCCTCCCCAAGGGGTTTGCTCTGAGGTAGATTCACTCCGGCTCACATGTGGTGCTGGTCACCAGGAATTGGAAAGGATTCTACCCCATGGCCACGGCCACGGCCGGGACTCATCTGCCCCCCCCCCCTTGGCTTCCCACCCACTGTTGCATAGAGAATGGCCTTCCCAAGCTGGCATCCTTGGCATCCAGAGGTCTTCCCACAGAAACCACTGAGGGTGAGTCCAGACTAGCCTGTGGGTGTCCAGCAAGGCCACCAAGTGGGTCCAGGGGGCAGGAAAGAGGGGAAGAGCCAGGCCAGGCTGAAACTCAGAGGTCCTGGGCTCCATCTGTGGGGCATCTCCATCACACGGGTGGGAAAGGTTGGATGGATGGATGGACAAATAACTTGATGACACTGGGATCCATTTGGGGAGGGAACCCCAATGCTTCAGGCTGGTACCCATTCCTCCAGAAGAGGGAAGGGAACATTTTCATTGGTGGGGAGGAGGAGGATGACTTCTTTTGCCCACCCAAGAGAAAAAGCGGTGGAGGGGATAGAACAGAGGCAGTTGGCCCCACCAGTAAAAAGGAAGGGCCCCCAGCCTCCAAGTGCTGGGGCTCCTGCAGGAGGCGGGGGCGCTGCCAGACTGCTGCAAGTTCCCCAAAGGGTCTCAATGGCTCTCCTATCAGTCCAGCCCAGGCAGAAGCTCCTCTCCTGCATCTCCAGGATTTTGGGAAGGGGAGGGCAGACTAAGTGCCACTGTTATAATGGGGCTTGGGCACAGCAGCATGGACCATTCATTATATCTAATGGAAGGGGGGTCTGGACCCCACGGACCCCCCAGTTGGCTACGTCCCTGCTGTCCATCTGCTGAACACCCCCCCAAGCTTGGGGCCCTTCCAAAAGGGGATCCCTAGACTCTCTCCCCTTCCTGGCTCATGTGGGATCCACATAAGCATGGTCTGCAAGCCCTGCATCTGTTTATTACAGGGATGTGGGGGGAGCAGGATCTCTCTCATTTAACAGGCTTTGCAGTTGAAACTGCCAGCGGTGACTGTGCCTCCCATCTGTCACTGTGCACATGACCAGGAAGGTACGCTGCAGCCCCACTGAAGGCCTCTGGGAGCTGCAGGCACATGGCGCAGTAAGGGGCTGGCTGTTCTTCCTGGGGGCATAAATGAAATGTCCTTCAGGCCCTTTCCCTACACCTGGCCTACAAGGACTACAAGGGCAAGGAGAGATCATGACCAGAAGGAGTTGGGGAAGCATTACACAGAGCAGCCCAGCTCCAGCGGATCTCTGAGTGGATGCCACTGGCCTGTCCATCTCCATCCCTCCAGGACAGATGAAAGAGAAAAAGCAGCCCTGGGACAGAGAGCTGCCAGGAGGCGTGTTGGCACAGCTGCTGCCCCCACCGCTTGCCCCAATGGGGCCCTCAGCTGCACCCCTCCCCTACTGTAACCTGGGAGGCACAATGGTGTCAGGGCAAATGCCTGACATGCCAGCAAAGGAGGCTGCCCAGGCGAGACAAGTGTAGGTATCACACTGACCTGAAAGGCAAGTGAGGGGTGCAATGTTTCCCCTCAACTGACCACAAGGCATGATGAGTGGTCAGTGGTCAGTGGCAAGGAAAGTTGGGGGACTCTCTACTCCTCAAATCAAACTGGGCCTCTTCATTGGGGCAGAACCCGAAAGCCAACTATCTCAGACTGAGAGAGAGTCTGCTGGATGAAAACAGAGGAACATGATCCAGGTTGGAGAGGAGAAAACCAGGCTCATGGCACCAGAGGAAGGGGCCTCCTCCCCAACAGCACCAGCAGCCCCCTTTCTTTTTCCAAACTGTCTCCCTGCTACCGCATCCCCAAGACAGGATTATTCTCAAACCAAGCCTGGTCAAAGAAACAATTAGGATAATGTAAAATAAATCCATACTTGCAATCAGAAAGCCCTGCGCACTAAACCCTCTGCCATCGCTACTAATCTCGGGGCACTGAGCAGAGATGGAGCTGCGCAGCCACTAAACCCCGTCCCCCTCCATGCTGCACTCTGGCCGCATTTGCTAAAAGGCACCCAGGGAAAGAGAACAAGGAGGGGGAGGAAGAGGAGGAGGAATGGCTGGGAGGGTGGCTGGCTCTCCTCAAGCCCTCCATGATATTTGAAGCAGGATGGCAACTACAAAGCCCAAGTGGCCAAGTGGCCCTGGGCCTGAAAGGGCATCTGCCCTCCTCTTCCTCCTTTGGAGCTGCAGGGGAGCTCCAGACCAAGGCAGAGAAAGTGCTCCCCCACAGAGAGGCTGAGTAGCAGGTGGGACAGAGGGGGAGATCCAGCCCCCATCCACAGAAGCAGTTGGCAACCGCCTCCCCCCAGCGCAAGCGTGGGGAGAAAGGAAGCACTCTCTAGGGCCC
>NC_056527.1:146515595-146565963 GCF_019175285.1 Sceloporus undulatus | reverse complement strand
CAGAATCTGTGGCTCATCCTGGGAAGAAGCTTCCTGGGTGAAAAGTGGGGCAGAGCCATGCTCAGCCTCAGGGACTGGTGCTATACTTTACCTCTGCAATGGGAAAAAAGAAGGGAGGGAGAGAGGGTGGATGCCCCACAGAAAACTGTGTACCCCCCTCTACTGCAGCTCTTCTGGATGAGAACTCCCCCAACCCCCATTGCCAGTCGGTCAGCCAGCAGCCCTCCAAGTGGACTTTAAGGGCCAGGGTGGGAGGTTGGTGGCTGAAGGCAGACAGGTTCTCACATTCATGGGATGAGGGGACTCTTATGTCTGAACCTCCCCCCCTCCCCGCATGTGGGTTTTCTGCAGAGCAAGGGGTCTGTGTGGGGCTGCCCAGGATCCAGGGGGGTGCCTTAACTTGCTCTTGCTTTTGAAGTGAAGCCCACATTTAAATGAAGCCAGCCAAATGTTTTTCACTTCATTTTGGATGCTGAAGGGCTCTGCTTATTGTGGGGAGGAGGTTGGTGGCATCAAAGGTGGCTGCCAACTGGCCCTGGATACAGCAGCTGACCACTCTTGCCAAATGGAAAGACTTGTCCCACCTCCACCCCAAGCCCCCCACATTCACCCCCAAGCAGATCTGAGAGAGCAACAAAACCACCCACAGAAATGGGAGGATGACCCCCCAACTGCAAACACCCAGATCCACCCCTGATTAAGTGTCAAGGAGGAGGCAGACAACCGCAATTGGTCCAGATGAATGTGTTGGCAAAAGGAGCAATTTGTGGACTTGAAAAGCTCAACTGTTTGTGTCATTTGGGTTAATTAACATTTATTTGCTTATTTTGGAGTGAAGAGGCAGAAGCCGTTCATTGATGCCAGATGGCAAGTGAGAGACAGCCAGCCAAAGGAATCCATGGGACGCAAATGCAAGCGCCACTCGCTCTCTCAGGAGGGGAATGGAACAAGCGCCACACCAGAAGAATGCATCCAGGGGGCCTGGGGGGCTCAGGACCCAGAGGTGTGGGTCTGCTAAGGGTGCAGTGAAGAGTGCAGGGGCCAAGAGACAATGTGCATGTGAGTACGTACGTACATACATACGTACGCGCGCACGCACGCACACGGGCCTGGCAGCAAACAAAGATCCCTCCAAGTTGGCTCAATGCTCTGTCCAGTTGCTTGGAAGGGAGACCTCCTCCCCCTCCGGCCCCTGCCTGCCCAACATAGCCCCCCCCCCACACACACACACAACTCCTGTGGCTCTCAGAAGTCCAGCCCAGCCCAGCCCAGCCCAGGTCATAGGATCATAGAATCACAGACTTGGAAGAGACTACTAGGGCCATCCAGTCCAACCCTGCCATGCAGGAAATCTAAATCAAAGCATCCCCATTGAGATATGGCCATCCAGCCTCTGTTTGAAGACCTCCAAGGAAGGAGACTCCACTACACTCTGAGGCAATGTGTTCTACTGTCGAACAGCCCTTACTGTCAGGAAGTTCCTCCTAATGTGGAATCTCTTTTCCTGCAGCTTGCATCCATTGTTCCGTGTTCTAGTCTCTGGAGCAGCAGAAAACAAGCTCGCTCCCTCCTCAACATGACATCCCTTCAAATATTTAAACAGGGCTATCATGTCACCTCTTAACCTTCTTTTCTCCAGGCTAAACATCTCCAGCTCCCTAAGTCATTCCTCATAGGACATGGTTTCCAGACCTTTCACTATTTTAGTCGCTCTCCTTTGGACACGCTCCAGTTTCTCAATGTCCTTTTCGAATTGTGGTGACCAGAACTGGACACAATATTCCAGGTGGGGCCTGACCAGAGCAGAATACAGTGGGACTATTACTTTACTTGATCTAGACACTATACTTCTATTGATGCAGCCTAGAATCACATTGGCCTTGTTAGTTGCCGCATGTTTTGCTTGTTTTTTGCTGCTCCAGAGTCTAAGACCCGGAGCAATGGATGCAAGCTGCAGGAAAAGAGATTCTTCCTCAACATTAGGAGGAACTTCCTGACAGTAAGGGCTGTTTGACAGTGGAACAAACTCCCTCGAAGTGTAGTGGAGTCTCCTTCCTTGGAGGTCTTCAAACAGAGGCTGGATGGTCATCTGTTGGGGATGCTTTGATAGTGATTTCCTGCATGGCAGGGGGTTGGACTGGATGGCCCTTGTGGTCTCTTCCAACTCTACGATTCTATGATTCTATATCCACAGCATTACCTTCATCTAACAAGCTGGTAATTTTATCAAAGAAAGATCCGATTTGTCTGGCAAGACTTCTTTTTCTGAAACCCATGTTGACTCTTTGTGATTATGGCATTGCCTTCTAGATGTTCACAGACTCCCTTCTTAATGATCTTCTCCAGAATCTTTCCTGGGATTGATGTCTGACTAACTGGACGATAATTGTTGGGATACTCTTTTTTCCCTTTTTGAAGATGGGGACAACGTTTGCTGGCACTTCTCCTGTTTTCCAGGAGTTCCCAAAGATTATTGCCAATGGCTCCGATATTACATTCACCAGCTCTTTTAATACCCTTGGATGTAGTTCATCTGGTCCTGGAGACTTAAATTCATTTAGATTAACAAGGTATTCCTGTACTGTCTCTTTACTTATTCTGTGCTGAAATTCCCCTTTTCTGTCCTCTGCTCCTTTATCCTCAGGTGAGCACCCTTTTCCTTTTCTGAGAAGACTGAAGTCCCAGGCCAGCAGGCCAGCTGTGGAAAAAGGGGAGGCGTGGGGGCAGGGCTGCCAGTTCAAATCCTGGAAAGGGTTTCTGGCAGCAAGTGTCTGCTTTGGATCTCTGGCCAGAAAAGGCAGGTGGCAGAACAAGAGAAGCAGAGTGAGTGGGAAGGAGAACAGATGCAGTTCTATGGAAGAGTGAACCCTACAATCCTATGGGGAAGCAGCCTATGGTGAAGCCGAGGACCCCTCCTCTCCGCCACCATGCCAGCCTTGTCGGCCTCCTCTCCTCAGATGCCCACCATAAGGACAGTCCCCAGGGCAAGGGATGAGGGGGTCCCAGGGGTTATGGGTGGCCAGCCTCAAGGGGGGACCTCCTCCTCCTGGCTCAGGCGGCAGAGAGGGAAGAGTCTGCAGAGTGGCACTTGGAGGGCAGGCAGGAAACCATCCAGGAGGAGGGGAGAGAGAGCCCCTTGTGCCCACCTACAGAAGAACGCACCTTGAGGCTCCAAGACCATGATGCTCTCTGCCATGCTCTTCACAGACACTCTCAGCAAGAGGGCAGGCCCCACAGAAAACAGCTGGAAGCTGAAGCCAGTGCCTCACCTGGAGGGGTCTGCTTCACTTTTTCCCACCTGTGCTGTCTCTTGCAGAGATCCCCTCTGCATGGAGGAGTGGGCCCACTCATCCCCCCTCCACAGCCCCTACCTTGAAGCCCATTTCTCCTCCAAATAATGGGCTTGGTTCTCCGTTCAGTGTAGGGGGTCTTGAAGGGCCTGGCCATCCACATGGCAGCACTATTCAATGGGTCCCCCCACTCCTCCCCAGCACTCCCATCAAAAGCAGGGCAGGGACAGGAGTCCACCCAGGAGGACGGTTGTCACTCTGGGAAGACCTGTTCCCCTTCCCAATCTAACAGGGGCTGCCCCTTCACTTCCCACCCCTCAGTACCAAAGCCCTCACCTCTCTCCCCTCCTTCCCCTGGAGCAACCTCCAGCCCCCCATGTGTCTATTTGTTCAGCCCCACTTGCTAGGCAGGCCACTGACACACACAAATGCACATCCACAGACAGAGAAAAAGATCCAGCAGAACCCTCACGCAAGCGCCAGCCACAGACCCAAATGGGTGGGTTTCTCCATCCCAGAGAGGCCCAGGAGAAGCCCAGAGAGGAGGGGAAACCCGCCAGCCATTGCCTCCCCCACTCTCCTTGCCAAAGGATGAGTCACAGGCGATGGGGGCGGCTTCCCTGCATCCCCCAGAAAGCAAACCCATTTCTTCTGATGTGGTCCAACATGCCCAGGAGGGCACCATCTATTAAAAACATTTGCAACCCTCTCCCTCTCACTGCAGCCGTGAGCTTCACTCCATCAAGGGCTTGAGGAGTGCAGCTCTTCCGCCTCACCTGTGGATGTCCAGGTACATCGCCACAGATTTATAAATGATGGGACCAAAATGTAGGGAGAAAATAAGTTAGTAAGCCAAGGCCATGAGATAAAGCAAATCCTCGCTTCCTCACCAGTGTGGCTGTCACAATCCAGGCAGATTTCATGCGCCTCTGCGTGCTGCCCCAAGATGGTGCCAACTGCCCTCTTTCAGGTACCATGGAATGGCTTTTGGTTAAACTCTGGGGCCCTCCTCGTTGTGGTGCCCTGCCATCATGCCTCCCCATGGGCTACTCTGGCCATGGATGATGGGAGCCACACTCTGACAATGGCTTTGCCACCCCTCCTCGCTCTGGTAGACCAACGGAGCTTGGGCAGTCATTCCCTGGAGCAGCCAAGCCTGTCCTACAAGTTTCCCCCTGCTGCCATGCCCGGTGCCCAATGTCAGGCACCTGTGTCAACCCCTCTCCCTCCTGGGCTTTGAAGGAGACCAAACGTCAGGTCAGCCCACCAACCCACACTCAGCACTGCACCCAAGTACTCACAAGTAGAATTTCTCATCCCACGTGGGGTTCAGGTTCCCAAAGATGGTCTTGGTCCGGCGCTTGGTCTTGCCCACCTGCACAGTCACATAGGGGTCGCTGGAGCCTGTCTTGTCCTTGGCTTGCAAGCCTTGGGCACAGACCACTGCAAGGGACAAAGGGATGGCCATGAGGTGGGCCACCAGACCTCTTCCCTTGGGGCTGCCTTGCGGGTCCCGATGTCCCCTGCCACCAGCTACACAGAGCAGAGGAGGAGGAGGTGGCGGCAGCTGTTGTTCCTGCCAAGGCCCATGGGCCCTGAGTTCAATCCCCCGAGGACTCTGGTTAAAAAGGTGCAGGTAGCAAGGGGAGGATGATGTCTCTCTCTGCTAGTGGAGGCTACAGTGGTGTGTGTGTGTGTGTGTGTGTGTGAGAGAGAGAGAGAGAGAGAGAGAGAGAGAGAGAGAGATGCAGGGGACAGAAACAGGGTGAGGGAGCAGCATCCTCCCCCTGGTCTTCTCCAGCCACTTGACATCACAGAAAGTGTCTCTGGCATGGCCCATGCCCAAGTCTAGCTGAGACCAAGCTCTGCTCTCCATTGCCTCCTGCCCATCTGCAGAGGCAATGTGTGGGGCAAGGGGAGACAGAGGAAGGCACTCCCCACTTTGCCCCCTTGGCCATTGATGGGGCAGCAAGCCCACCCTCTTTCTTTGGAGCCTGGAGCTCCTAGGAATGCCAGCCCAGGGCAGGCGAGGGAGCAGCCGCTGGCTCTCATCCCTAATGAAGGCAGGTGCGCATGCCTTTTTCCTGACGGGGGGGCTTGAGGGGGCTTGGGCCCGTATGCTGACAGTCCCCTTCCCTGGCACTAGAGGGAGCTACCCAGCCCTGGTGGCGCAGTGGTTAAATGCCTGTACTGCAGCCACTCACTCAAAACACAAGGTTGCGAGTTCAAGACCAGCAAAGGGGCTCAAACTCGACTCAGGCTTGCATCCTTCTGAGGTCGCTAAAATGAGTACCCAGATTGTTGGGGGCAAATTAGCTTACAGTTGTAAACCGCTTAGACACTGCTTAGGCGGTATGAAGTGGTATATAAATGAAGCTTGTTTGTTTGTTTGGTGGAGGCAGCCATCTATGCTTCTTGTTCCTTATAGTTTATCCTGCCTGGGGAGCAGAGAGTGCTGGCTTCAGATGGATGGCTTGGATGGGTCACTGGTTAGAGTTCCACCTCCATGGACTGCAAGGGCCCTGGCTGCAAACTCCCTGCTCCCAGGAAGGAGAGGGGAGTCTGGAGGCAGCTGGCCAGCAGAGGGGGAGGGGAGGGGGAATGACCCCCATAAATACACCTAGGGCACCTCTCCCCCCTTCATCCTTCAAAGTAGGAGGCACCTGGTCAGCTCTGCTTGCCTCACGGAGCTGCAGCAATGTAGTGCCACTTGCTTTGTTTTCTGTGATGGCTGATGCATGTTGCCCTACCTGGACTTTATCCAAGCAGGGTAAAACAGTAATCTTTGAACTGGACATGTAGTGACTAGATTATTATGAATAATCTGGGCCAGATTACTGAAACAGATCACTACAAAGAAGGCACAGAAGGAAAACCCAATAACCAGCCTGGGATGTCCGAGATGATCTGTCGAAGGACAAAGGAACCAAACTACCAGGGCCCGGCATACTGCCCCCATCCTGGAATAGCTGGAGCCCCCTCCCCAGCATCCCCTAGATGTTGCCCAGTCTGAGAGCCCAGTGTGGGACTCTGCAGGACTCTCAGGAAGACGTTCCTGGTCCCTTTTGCTCCATGGAAGGCAGAGACTGGCCTCCCTCCCAGGAGAACTTCCCTTCTGCTTCTCTAGACCAAGACACACACACTCCCAGCCAGCCTCCCCTTCCTCAGAGCGCAGCCGCCTGCAGCTGCCACCGACTCCACCGACGGCCATTTCCTGAACAGAGCCCTTGGCAGGAGAGAAGGCATGCAGAGCAAGTGCCCATGAGGTCTCCTGGAGCTGTCCTTCCCCAGGAAAAGAGACCTCGTGATTTATGACCAGCAGTGCCTTCTTGTGCAGCTAAAAATAGCAGCACTTGTCAGTGGTCTCCTCCATGGCAATTCATAACAGGCAAATATCTCAGCCAAAATCATGGCAGGCTTGCACACTGAAGGAAGGAGATGAACGATGCAACAGCTAAACACTCCTGTGTGCCCTCCCTCCCTGAGCTCAGGCTGTTCGATTTCTAGGCTCTGTGTTATTTAAGGCCTCCAAATGGGACGCAGCGTTAACACTCTGAAGTGTGAAGCTGGGCTATCTTCAGTCCTCAGGACACTTCCGATCATTAATTGGAGGCACCTTAATTGGAGGCACCTTCCTGGGATTGGGGGAGATCAGAACACCCATGGTGACACACATGCACACATGTACCACCAACTCAGCCAACCTGCAAGATGGGGGCTAAACAGGGAACCTGATGACCCCCACTGAGGAAGGGACCCCAGAGGTGAGGGGGAGGATTCCCTGGCTCTGAAATTTGCCCAGTATGGATGCAGAAAGGATCCTGGCGTCTGCCCCTGCCCTCAACCAACTTCTGAGGCTGTTAACAAATGGGTGTCTTGATCTGGACAGAGGGTCCAGTGAGGGTCTGTCCTGCCCTGCCCATAATGGGTGGTCTCTGCTGGCACGGGGGAACCTCTCTCTCCTCCCCCCCCCCCGCCCGAGTGCCCTGAGCCAGAGAGGCTTCAGGGCCCCTTCTATCTACACTAGCCATGGGCTCCTCTCTCTGGGCCTCTTCTGAAGAGCCCACTTGAGCTGTCCGTCCCGCCATCCGCTGCAGGCTTGAACTGACTCTCTCATGACAGCTGCCCTGTCTTGATGGTTGTGGAGTGAATAGGAGCATCTGCTGGGGGCATTTTAATGGGCACAAGTCCCATTCCCTCTGCCCAGCAGCTGGCATTTTAATGGGCATAGTCCCTGCTCTTTTCTGGGGGGGGGGGGGGTGATGTTGCTGCTGGAGCTGGAGCTGGAGTAGAGGTTCTCCAAGGCAAACTGCCCCCACCCCCCGCATGGCTTTTGCCTCCCTTCTGGGGAGATCTCCCTCTTGCCAAGGGGGCTGAGGGCAGCTCAGGCAAATGGTGTGTCTGTCTGTCTGTCTGTCTGTCTTGCGGGGAGGGAGAAGGGGGGAGAAGCCAGAGATTTCTTCCATTTCTCCTTCTCATCCCAAGCCTTGACAGCCCTCCAAGCCCCAGGCACCTTTCGCTGCTGCTTCACAGAGATTCAAGGACCAAAGCATCTCATGCATACAGCCTCACTGCCTGTCTCTAATCCATGCACAAATATGGATTAACGTTTAAAAGTGATGTCAAGACACTGCTGCCCAACTACTGGTGTATGCCTCCTCCCTCCCCACAACTTGTGCCCTTTCAGCTCCTCTCTGAAGAGACTATGGGCTCCATGGAGCTCAAGGGGGGAGCGGACAGAGAGGGCTAGAATCAGGAGTCATATCCTCAGACTCCAAAAAGAGCCAGGAAAAACCAGCCCAGAGCACCGTGACCTCTCTAAGACAAAGCGATTGTGGCACAAAGACCATAAACTGCCAAGTCATTCTGGTGCCACCAGACTCTGGGTCGGCTTTGCTGCTGCAAGAGACTTTGGCAGTGATGCCTCCCAGAACAAGTGGGAAGCCTTGTCACAGACTATCCCACAGAATATTTGGATGAGGAGCACTAGCCTCCCAGGACAGCACAGCAATATTCTGCAATATGACACTAGGACTATCACTCTCTCCACTGGGAAATAAACAAGAAAAAACGCCTGAGGCTGCTTCTTGCCCTTAGCTGTAATGGATCCCAGACCCCTGCCAGAAATGCTGTGGTCAAGGGGAAAGGGAGGACAATAGCAGGGATGGGGGGGACCAAATGCCCCACGCCAAGCAGAGGGCTCTCCCCAAAACCAGGGCTGGGGCTGCCACTGTTCTCCTCTGCAAATTCTGGTGCTCCTTATTTTCTGAATAGATGGGAGCCAAGTCACGCAGTATCCGATCGCCCAATCTTTGCTGACTTGCTTTTAACCATTGCTATCTGTCAGGGATGCTTGACTGGGACACCTGAATGTGATCTATCAGTTGGCACATAGAGATGTTCTGTATTTGGTACTGATGGCATTTGCCAGAGAACATGCATGAGGTTGGGCATTTTACATTATTATGGCAGTCAACTTCCTTCAGGTCGATTCACAAAGACTGATCCTGGGACTGGCGAGACGGAGGGGGATCCTGTCAGGGTAAATCACTGACCAGAAAGCCAGTCCTCTCACCTGTGATGGTGATTTTGGCCGACCACTTGGATGTCCCATCCAAGACGCTCTGCTTGGCGGCTTTTGTGTGCTGGACAAAGTCTTCCCTGGGGATCTGGAACATCTCCTGGATCAGCTCAAAGACCTCCGGCCGGTTTTTCTCTCTGATCTTCATCCGATCCTTCATGGCTGTGATAATATTCTGGGTCTTATCCTCGGCCCCATGCTTGGAACTCTTTTCTGCAGCCCCTGAGAGTAACAAACCACAGTATTACTAGGAGAGGCTTTTCATGCAACAGCAGCATAATAATAATGATAATATTGTACCATATACATAATAATAAATAGTGCAATACATGGTCATACTTTATTCTGCATACATTTTAAAAGTGCTTAATAAGCAAACTTAATGGCATAGTGTACCAAACAAAAACACCAAGTATGAGACAGCATCAAATAAATAAATGATGAAAAGAACAAGATTGCAGCTGCCAGTGACCCATAAGAAGGCTTGGGGGCCTCTTGTGCCCCCCCAAAAAAGTGGCCTTGGAGAAGATGAGGGGCTGCTCTGATGGTGAGGAAGGGGAGTGGGTCCTGGCGGCCCCCCATTGTCTCCCCGATACTCACTCTGCAGGCAGTCAGCGTTGAGCAGGTCTTGGCACTTTTCGTGGCATTTGACCCCACATTCGGTGCAGCGCATCCCTTGTCGGGCAATGCCCCACAGGAGCCCCTCACACTCATAGCAGTAGGTGGGGGCCGTGGCTGTCCAGACCTCAAAATAGTGGGGAGTGGTGGAGGACATGGGGTAGATGAGGGCCTGCAGAGTCTTCTTGAAAACATGCATTTTCTGTGCGGGGCAAGAAAAGAGACAGGAAACAGACCCAGAAAGAGAGAGTGAGAGAAATGGACTCAGAGAGCAAGAGGAGAACCCACAGCCTGTGTCTTCCTCACCCCTCTTAAGGTGCCCTTTTTGGAAGTCTCTGAAGAGGGAGGTTTCATGGAGGGGGAGCATTGTCCAGGGCCAGGCAGGACCACCTCAGACCTTCCCTCCAGGAGGGACCCTTTGCCCAATGCCTGGCCACACTGGGGCTGGCCTCTGGGTTGCAGCTTTCTTGGTGGCGAGGTGGAAACCAACTGACTGCTGAGCCTGCTTTGAAGCTGCACCGGACCTCTCTGTGGTCCTGAAGTGAGAAGCAGCTCTGGTGAGGGGAGAGGGGGAGAGGACCACAACAGGCCTAGAGACCCTCGCATGATCTTCATGGTGGGCCATGCTTCCAAAGCACAGGGGAGAACCCCAAAGGACCCTCCTGGACTGTGGCCGGCTGTAGCCCCCACAACCTGGGCCTGACTGGATGTCCTGCACCACAAGAAGGGTGCTTCCCCCCCCTTAATGCTTTCTCTTCCAGGGCCCTTGGGGCAAGAGAAAGTCAACCCAGCTGAAACAACCAGGTCCCAAGTTAGAGAAAGAAATTGATGTTCTATTTACAAATGTACGAAGCAAATAAAATTAGCCAGAGAACAATCAATAAGCCTTCTTGCCAAGGCATTTTAGGCTGGTTTACAATCAATAAGCCTGATGCCTGAGTGCCATCTCCAGGCTGCCAAGGTGGGCCAGGCAGTGACAGTTCAGGAAGGGAGCAAACTGGCAAACACTGTGATGAAGGCAGCTGAGAAGAGGGGAAGTGAAGAGCAGGGCACAGCCATGTCATCCCATCTCACCATCTTAAATGGCCAGGAGGTAGGCACATGGCAAAGTGCTCCCCATACAGTTTGAGGAGCATATAAACAAATGTTTTGACTGCCGGAGGCCATAAAATTGTCCAGGGAGGGGGCATTTTGCTTACCCCTTTCCAAGAGAAATGTATAAATGCCAGACCAACAGTTTAGCCCTGGAGAGGGACTGGGAACCAGGGGCAGCATCTCCCAACCATCCCCAGGGCAGCCGGGCCTTGTTCCCCAGCAAACTGATCCTGAAGTGTGGGAAGAGCTCAGGGCAACAAGGACAGTCACCTCACCACCACAAAGCCCACTCACTGCCAGCACTCCTGGCCAGGTTGGAGCCAAAGGTCTTTGAGAGAATGGGGTGAATGAGGGCAAAAGAGAGCTGGCTGTGTCCATGCAGGGATTACAGGCTTCCCTTGGACCTTCTGCCCTTTGAGTTAAAGGACACCCCCAGTCCCCCCCACCCACATCTTTCCTTTCCTCACCATCTCTTCGTTGTTCACGGACGTCCGGATGAGCATAGCCAGGGAGACACCGGACTTCCGGGCAGCTAGAGTCTTCTATTCAAGGCAAAAGCACATGCTTAGAAGCGGCAGGGCAGCGAGGGCCATTGAGGGAAGAAGGGTCCAGGGAGGATAGGACAAGGACCCCCAAGTGGGCTGGGCTCCCTCCTAAGGGCCCTAGAACTGCTGGGTGGCATGGCAGGTCTGCCCCCAGCTTTGGGAGAGGAATGCTCCAAGGAAACCACTCAGCCCAGCCCATTTTGCCCTCCATGTGTTTGGCTGGAGTCGTGGGGAGAGAATGCAAAGGCAGAGACAGAGTCCAGGTGACCACAAGATGGTCCTTCAGACTGCAAGAGCAAACCATATTTGGGATGAGCAAAAAGCCCCAAAGGTATTCCTCTGGACCAGCACCCAACACCCCGTCCCTATATATTTTCCATGGGAAAATCCAGCATCCCCGCTCAGGCCTTTCTTGGTGTTAAAGCAATTGGGGCTTAGATAAGACAGAATTTCCTGCGAGTGAAATCCTTCTACTTTCTCATCAAAAGTGTCCCCCCTGCAGCCGCATAGACATAAATAACTTCATGTATCCAAATAACTAGACCATGCTACCCAAGACAGTTCCTGGGGTCACTCATTATATGAAGGCTCCCCACTTCTCAGTCTCCGCTATTCCGGTTCCACTTCTTAATAATAATAATAATAACAACAACAACATTTATTTGTATTCCGCTTTTTCACAAAGGAATGAAAGCGGATTCCAACAGTATAATTAAACCATCAAACAATTAAAAGTTACAATTTAAAAACTCCAAAACCCCAGCCCTTCGGGGGCGATGGCATCAATCTCAGTATCAATTTGTCTTCTCTAGCCATCTGTCTCAGGGAGTGCTTTGATTGTGAGTTCCTGCATGGCAGGGGGTTGGCCTGGGTGGCCCTTTTTGGGGTCTCTTCCAACTCTATCATTCTACAATTGTCAGTCTGCTAAAAGAAGGTTGATTCCTAATAGTTTAGCTTTCATATTTTCCCCCAAAAGGGCTAACACTCCAGGAAACTCTAATGCCTGACAGAATAGAATATCTTTTCCAGCTGTGCCCTGCTTGGGGATAAACAGGGATGCAGAAGCGACAGTCCTCCTCTGGAGTAAGCATAATATGGAAGGAGAGGCTCTTGGGCTGCAGGCAAGGAGTCCTGGTGTCTCAGGAATTGTGAGCCGATGGCCTCAATTTAACAGTGCTCAACATTTACACAGTCTCTAATAAAACTGCATCGCGTCTCTTTCTTCCAGTCTAGCCAATCTGCAATGTTTCCCCTGACAATAGTTAAACTTGCAGAGGGAGGTAATATGATTAACTCTGTGAAACTAATTATGATGTAAGAAAGAATCGTTGGCACGGCCTTATTTGGTTTGCTTCATTATTACCGCATGATGGTTAATGGATGAATCTCATGGTTTCTCTTTGCAAATGGTTTTTCTTTGCAAACACTTGGCAATTTAGCCAGCTTGTGACACTAATTCATAATTAATTTCCTTAGCTAACCATTAATAATGAAATAATTCTGTTTGCTTGTCAGCTTCCATCTTTCTCTTTCATTTCTATGAAAACACCATATTCGTGTAGCAAAATTAAATATTTTCAACTTTTGCTCCATGAAGAATTGCACAGAGAAAAATGTGGTGAGCCAACAATGATTTAGTTTCCCCAAAGTGATGCTTTTCACAACCCCACTCTGGTTTTCTAGGCCCCACTCACAGAATGCTTGGAGGTCTGGGTCTCAGGGGAAATGTCAAAAGGGCAGATACCTGAGGCTGCCAAAGTTCATCCTCCCTTGGCTTGGAATACAGAGCTGGCGACATACCAGCAAGGCCCCCAAGAATCCCCCGCTTTGGATGCTGGGAACCCTTCCCTGTGGGGGGGAGATGAAGGGGCTTGGTGGGCCTTGATCTGCCTTCTCCCCCCGCCCCCCCGGTCTGGCTGCCCCAGTTGCCATCCTGGTACCAAGAGAGGCATCTGGCAGAGAGGACACCAGCTTGTGAGTCTGCAGGATCTAGGAAGGGAAGATGGGCAGCTGACCGAGCAGAACGAGGCACGTCTGCACTGCTTTGAGGCCCACATCATCCTCACATATTGGAACAATATTCTTTTGATAATAGAGGATGGAGAAATGTACATAATTATGTTTTTATTAAATATTTATCAAACTTCCATGGAAGAATTTGGGTTACATGCCTTTGTCAATAATTAAGGATAGAGAGGAATACCGTTTGCCAGGAAGGGGCTGAGACCGGAGGAGTCACCAAAGGCAGACCTTCCACTTCCGTGGCACAAGGGGCCCACAGGGCCATGCCACCCCTGCCACTCACAAAGCAGAGCAGCACACATTTGTGGGGAGTCCTCCAGAGGGCCTCTCAGACTTCCCTCGAGCGGCTGGCCAGTGTCACCAAAGGGCCCTCGCTGGCTGCAAAAAATGACAAAGCCCCTAGTACCACCTCTTTCTTTCGGAAGCAGGGCTTTTCAGGCTGGCTTTATTGTTCTTGTCCATCCATTAATTTATCTGAGTTCCTACACACAGCCTCCCCAATGCAATGGGAAAGGACTTTATAAATGTTGTGATTCAATGAACAAAATATTCAGAGGAACCCCATGGATGCCAACAGGGTTTACTCCCAAGAAAGGCCACCAAGGAGGGCAGCAACCTTGGTCTGCTCCCTGGGCAAGTGCGGGTCCCACTGCAAAGATCCTGGTGCTCAGCCCCACATTGGCTCATTTTGGAGTTGCTCTGGAATTAGTTGTGCTGTTTTGAAACAAGATTCAAACATCTTTGGCAAACTCATTTGGCATGCAAGTCTTCTTTGTTATGACATGCTTCTGATTTGTAAGGAAAGGAAGGCCTCTCATTTGTTCTGGAACTGAGCCCAACACTAACAATTAATTATGACATCTCAAAACATCCATCAACAGAAAAGCACTTACCATTGCCTGGAAAATCCAGTGAGGATAAGAAAGGAACGAGAGAAAGCATTAATAGTCAGGTGCCACAAGGGTGACCAGGACAGACAGCGATTGAGATGTCCGCTGGTGCAAGACCCATGGAGAGCCAACCAGCACCAGAAGACCCCTCCCCAAAGCCCTGCCAGGCATTTCCTCTTTTCAACAGCATTAACACCAGTGGCAATTGTGTCAATCCCTCTGAGAAAAAACGGGTTGCTTCTCCCCCCAGGTAGCACCCTGGACATTTATTTAGTCAGTGGCTCCGCTGGAGGGCAAACACCTTGTGGCAAAGGAAGCTATCATGGGGCCAGCTTTCCTGCACACCAAGCTTTGGGAGCCCTCCAACTACTCCTATAGAGCTCATTGCCAGAGGTGACTCTGGGTTCCCTGCAGAACTAATTGTCCTGAGCCAAGGGCCAGCTGTAGACATGCCTCCCCAGCAGCCCTCTGGCCATGAAGGTGACCAGGCAAGGCCCCCCCTGCTAAGTCTGCTGCTGGGGAAGGGGAAGGAGGTGGCAGCATGGACTATTTGCTGGGCCAGTGCAATGGGAGAGCACTCTGAGAGAGCCATGTGGGTCCCCTGGGGCCCAGGGGCTTCTTCAGGAAGGAGCCAGTGAAGGAGCAGACTCTCCACACACCAGTGGACACTTACCACATCCCGGACAATCGGGAAGGACTTCTTGCGGCGGCGGAGGTCTGGCATGCTGTCGATTCCATACAGTGCGCTATTCGGGCTGAAGAAGAAAGAATACACATGGGTAAGATGGCGGCTGAGGTGCTGGATCCAAAAAAACATTTAGCTCTTTCCCCAAAACCAGATGATTCCTGAGCAATGTGGGCCAGCTAAAAACACTCTGTGAACAATGGACACGTGAGCCAGATGAGATGGACTAGACTCCTTCAGCTCCAGCAGCATCAACTGAAAGTTCAAGTGACTCAGGAACCACTTGTTTGCAACACTTTCTGTTTACAAAGAGCCCTGGAGAAGGGCAGGTGCCAGGCCTGACTGTGCCTCTGCCTCTGCCTTTGTCTCTGTCTCTGGGAGGAATGGCCTCCAAGCATTGCTTGGACTCTGAGATGTCCTCCATGACAGCGGAGGATGAATAAGTCGAAGGAGCCCCCTGTTGACAGTTGCCCCACTAAGGAAAGCCACCAAGCCCCATGGGAGCCCCACAGGACATGGCAACTCCTCCCTCAGTGCCCCTGAAAGCAAGCGTGGGAAGGTGGTAGCTGGCAGCCTCTGGTGGGCCACTGGCCAAGTTGCCCTGAGTTTGGGGGATGCATGCCACCCTTGGCCCAATGTAGGAAGCTCTGGCAGAATCTGGTATGTGTGCATGTGGTGATGGCCCATGTGTCAGTGCAGACGTGCAAATGAGGGTGGGCTGGGAGGGGAAAACAGAAACAGAAAGGAAAGGGTGGGGCTGGACTCCTCTGCCACCACAAGGATGGTTGCCACAGCCAGGAAGGTGCCCTGCCTAGCCATTCCATGAGCAGGGAGTGGGGCTGCCTTGGCTGGAAGGGAGCCTGGAGGGCCCCACAGACCACTTGGCCCTTCTCCTTCCCCCTTCCTGGGTGGGACCCCCAAGTGGCAACCTCATCCATGCAGGGAAGTCTTTTTGAAATCTCAACCATGGAACGTTTCTTTTACTGACTTTAGCAAAACCAGACAAGGACAACCCCCCCCCACACACCACCCCCATCCACCCTACAGCCTCCCTGTGAAGCTCAAAATGAAGACTCACAATTTAAAAAGGACCACTATAATGAAACATAAACACTAGCCTCCCAAAGGGCTTGTAGGCAAGGGAGGTGAGGGGAAAGGGAAGGAGGTAAGCATAGAACAGCCCCTCACTCCCAGACAAGATCCAAGCTGAAGAAATCTTGGATGCCATGTCAAATGATGGCTCTCCTATACAGCATCCCTCCCCCAAACGCATCCCACACACTAGGTTCCTCAGCTAAGAATAAAGGCCACCAGCACCCCTTCCCCTGCTTTGTAGCACAGTGAGGCAGAGACCCCAAGAGCCATCCAGTTGGCACCAGTAAAGGAATATGCGGCCAAAGTACTCCTGAGAGGTGTACTCTCCCCTCACAGCCTCCCTGCTCAGGACTTGCCAGGCGGCTGCTTGCGCTCAATGGGCACAGGAAGATTCCCGCTGCCAGAGCAGAGAGATGAGGAGCCCTCAAAACTCACAGGCAGAGGCCGTTCAGAAGAGAATGGTGCTGAGGGCATCCAGAAGGGGCTGGAAGGGGACAATGGCAGTGGAGGGAAACAGACAGAAAGAGGCTCCAAACACATCAAAGCTTGGCTCCTCACTCAAATCAAACAGAAAGATGCAGACAAGAGGAACATATGGCAACCGCACTACACCCTTTCTGCGTGACAAAACAAAGGGGCAAAAACCAAACCAGGAACCCACAGAACAGCATGCATCCCTCAAAACAGTCCAAGCTGCATAAGCTCCTTGGTGGCTTATTTGGTGGGCAGGATTATGCCAAGTGGGCAGGCGGAGAGAGATGGGCCACACTGCCATGCCTTGGCACCACACAAGAGCACCACCGGGGAAGAGAGAGAGGTCTCTTGAAGTAAGAGGTCAAGCATCAGTAACAGGAGTAGGAGGGGGAAGAGGAATCCTCACTTTGGGGGAATGTGAGCAAAAAACGGGCCCTGCTAGTCCGTCTTCCTTCCCTGACTGCTCTCTCAGTGGACAAAAAGCCACACACCCCACACACATGAAAGGTGTGGGGGATGATCAAAAGGGCAGCTTTGTTTTTGAAATGTTCAGGGTGCAGCCAGTGTGCTGCCCAGCCAAGCCCAGTGCTTTGGCAGCCAAAGCTTCCCGCTCTGGATGCCTCTGGGCCCCACAGGAGGCAGCAGGAGAATGGTCCCCTGGTACTTTGCAGCACACCCAGCTGCCCCCACCCATCAAAATGCCCCTCGCCACAAGCCCAGGCAAGTTGGTGGCATCTGGAGAGGACCTCAAGGTGATGGAAGAGAAAGGGAAAGAGGGAGGAAATGTGTTTGGGGGAAGCAATCCTGAGACAGAATTAACTTGAAGATAAAGCAAATTAAATATGTCCATTTGGACAATGTCTCCCCAAGAAAAATAGCGTTAAAGATAATGCAGGTGAGCTTAATCCACGGTTTTCTCAGGAAGGCAGGAAGGGAGAAAGATGCAGAGTCTACTCTTGGCACATGGCTGGTATCTCCCCTGCCCTCCTCCCTACTGCCATGCCCCCCGTCCGGTGGCACCGAGAGGCTCCTACTCACCCAGTGAAGGCCTGGATGGCCAGCTTGGAGGCCTCCAAGGAGCCACCACCGACGATACGAGCCTTGGATGGAGGAGAAGAAGGAAAAGCTGGGTTACTGGGCTGGCTGGGAGGACGAGGAGACAAGTGCGCCACACACAGAACAGGACACACCTGGGACGGAAAAGCTAAGCAGGGCCAGCTCCACGCCAAAGCCAAGAGTCCTCCTCGGTCAAAAAGATAACAAGAACAACAACAACAGCAACAACAACAACAACAATGGAGGTGCCACAACCAGCATTTAAAGAGATCCCCTCCTGGCCGGCCAGCCAACCCAGGTGGCCCCTTGGGGATGGATGGACGGAGGGATGGCAGACAGAAGGGCAGGCGGCTTCCTTTTAAAACCTGGGGTGCAAGCGCGGGGGTGGCCAGCGGGTAAGGGGGCTGACTTGCCATGGGCAGTAGAATTGGAATCCCAGACTGAGAACTAGCAAGACGTATGACCCCACAATATGTCAGAGAACCACTATGAGAGGGGAGAGGGGGCGCCTGCATATCGCGGGGGGATCAAGGGGGCAGGGAGGGCAGAAGCATGGAAAGCCAGAGGGATGGCAGGGAACATGCGTGTTTCACCACTTAAATGGGGGACCAAGCGGGTCAAACTGGGTAACAAAACACAGGCCCACAAAAGACAGCCCCCAGCCCCCCTCCAAGGAAACAGGTGAGGTCAGAACCTTTTCATCCACAGAACTGCTGTCTGAAAGAGAATTGGGGAGAGGAGGAATAAAAACAGTTAGTTCCAAGAGTCTCCAGGAAAGGGGGCACAGCTCAGATGCAAAGGCTACCCTCGTGCCAGGGGCCAGGATGGCCGGCCAGCCAGGATGGGAGGCTCTACAGCTAAGGCTAAGCCAAGGCAGGGCAGGCTGGGTGCCCATCCACCATCCCTCCCTCTCTCCATCCATCCCACCCTGCCCCAGCTTTGTGGCCCTTCTGTGCTGCAGGCAGGACTGGGTGGCACAGGCGGGGGCAGTTTTGAGCATGTGGCACAGGCCAAGGGGCCTCTAGGGGCCAAACCCTTTTCTGGCACAGAGTTCTTATGGCCCGTCGATGAACCCAAGCCCTCAGAAGCTGGCTCCAAATGGGCATCCCTCAAGTGAAGAGCCCCACCTTCCCGAAGGATGGGTCATCTGGGCTGAGAGCACCACGGCCATACAAACAGGGCATAAAATAAAAGAGTACAGCCACCAAAATACACAGTTGGGTCAAAGGGGCTCGTGCACATTGAAAACTGCAGCACTATGGTTTCACTTGAACCTCCATGGCTACACCATGGAATCCTGGGATTCATGGTTTGGAGATGCACTAGAGCTCTTTGGCAACTGTCAGAACCCTTCCCTGGACTCTACATTCCATAGGATGGAAATGTGGGAATGGAAACATTATTGCAGCACCAGGTAGTTTGGAAGGGCATTGATGGTCCCACACTCTTTTCCTAGGAGGAAGAGGACTGGACTCAGATGCCCTAGGTGCCCTCTGCCTTGTCCCAACATGGAGAGCTTCCACCATGAGGGCTATGTCTATGGCTCAAGCACCAAGACAACCACAGGAAGGCCAAAGTGGCTGGCGATGGCACCTCCATTTGCCAAACCAGACCCTCCCTCCAGCCCTCCCAGTTACTGCCAGTGTGTTAAGAAATTGGGATGTACTAAGTCCAGGCTTCACTCCCTCTCTATGGCCTGGAGCTCCTGGCACTGGGACTGTGCCCCCCCCTCAGACAGTGGTCCCCTGGCAGAGGAAGAGCCTCAGACCCAGGGGGCCATGTCTCAACAGACCACCATCCAACCCAAAGGCTCCTCTGCCCAGGACCCAGGAAGTGTGCCACTCACATGGCTTAGGCAGAAGCCAAAGCCAATTGTGCTTCGACATGTCTGATTAGGAAACTCATAAATGAAAATGATGAGTGCTTTGGTTCTGTATTCTTGCATGGCAGAAGGAGGCTGGACTGGATGGCCCTTGGGGTCTCCTCCAGCTCTAGGAGTCTATGATTTTACGCATGCACGGTGGTTCCCACTGCGCCATGCGTTTGACGTTGCAAAGCAAGGATTCTGCGAGTGCAGCATTCGGCAAGATAAAAACATTAAAGTGTTTTTTAAAAAGGCTTGTCACTGACAATTGTCGTCTATGTCACGAATGGAGTCTCTGCAATCCAACAGCAACTAAGCCCCCGTTTCCATTCACTCGTCCTCAAGGGCAGAGAGCGCAGTGCAGCAATTAGGTAAGGGAGTCTCCAACGGGACCCAAATGCCCGCGGCTGTAGCCAGGTTATCCCACTCCAGGAACAGCTGCCAAAATGAACAGGGAAGGGGCAGGAGGGGTTGCAAAGGCCACCCGACCCCCTTGGGTCAAGGAGGAGCCCAGGACAGGGCTTGGGCCCCACACTGGCTCCTTCCCTTCAAGGCTTTGGCTCCTTCCCTTCAAGGCCTTGGACTGGTACCTTATGGGCAAAGAGTTGGCTGCCCACAATGAAATGGTTTGGATTGGATGCTGTTGGGCCAATCTGGGCTCGGATCTGGGCCAACAGCAGCAGTGTTCCCTTGCCCAGGCCCTAGAGCCCTTCACATGCCAGCTGCCCAGTAAATCTACACTTTGGACCAGGGGTAGGCAACCGTTTTGAGCCGGGGGCCGGGTTGCTGTCCCTCAGACAACTGGAGGGCCGAAGCCAAAAAATAAATAATTAAATACTTAAAAAAAAAATTTAAATAAATAAATCGGGACAAATGTAGGACAACATTTTCAAATGGTGGACACTTTTTTTTAAAAAAGTGGAGGACATGCAAAAAAAAATTGCTGATTTTTTTAAAAAATGTTAATATAAATGCATGTTTCTGAGGTGTCTATAGACAATTGCCCCCCTTGCCCCTGCGCGCGAGAGGCCAAAGGCCCTGGCGGCAATCGGCAGCAGGACCAGGCTGGGGCCAGTCCCAAGGCCTCGCTGGGCCGCATCCGGCCCGCGGGCCGCAAGTTGCCTACCTCTGCTTTGGACCTTCGAATAGATACACCACAAAAACTAATACAGGGAAAGATTGCCCTGTAAATCAAACAGATGTGCTGTAATAATTAAACTCTTCCTCTTGGCCAGGCAAAGAAATCCACTCTCTTTATAACAGTTTAATTAGAAGAGAGCTGGGGGGAGTGCAAATGCTGATTAAGAAGGGCTGGCTGGAGCCAGGGGGGTGGTGAGGGGGGGATGCATGGCAAGGCCTGGTGTCTTGTTTTCCAAGCAGAGAGATCTCCCAGCAAAGAGGCCACCGAGGAGGAGGTCTCTGGCAGCACTTAAGCATCACTCTCAGGGCTTCCTGTGTAAGAGAAACATTAAGCTACAAATTACATGCCTTAATTGAGAGCACACGCCGCCAAATTAGTGCACCCACACAAGACAACTCTTCTGTAATTGGCATTACGCTGCCCATGAGCAGCTAATGGGTACACAACATGAAGAACCAAGGAGGGAGGGAGTCAGCAGAGAAGGGGCTGTGCACCAACAATTAGCTTCATGTGGTCCTCTACACACATGCACACACACTCTTCTGCCCAGTCATCCTTCCTTGGCTGCATCACCTTCCCAGCTGGCATCATGCCACCACAGTGACCATCATCCCCTACCAGGACTGGGAAATTATCCTTCCCCCCCCCCCACACCAGCCCAAGCCACAGCCAAACGCTGAGCTTGACTTGGCCATTGCCAGGAGACCCCAGAGGGACCCCTGGGAGCAAAGCTCACTGGAGGTCCCAGAGGGCAACAGCCTGGACACTCCGGTCAACTGCCCTGGCCACCATCATGGTGCCACTGCTGATACTAGAGAGTTGTGCCCTTCCTGGGTCCAACAGCTGGCATTTCCTTGGCAACCAAACCCCAGGGAGGGAAGGCTGTTTGCGGAAACGTTTCGTGGCAACCCAGAGCGAGCGCCTGGGCACGGGAGGGGAGGAGGGCTGTATTTCCAGAAGCCCCTAATTAGGCTGGGAGAGGAAAATGGAGAGGATAATGGCTGAGGAAGCCTCCCCATCAGTCAGAAGGACTCCAAGGAAGCCATGCAGGAATGATGGAGTCTAAAATTACCACTCTACAGTGCAAAGGACTGAGGCGGCTTTGCCCAAAGGAGCCGGCGTTGCCTGGAGCAGCTGGCAGAGAAGGAGGGAAACAGAAGATCCCCTCCCTCCCTTCCTTCCCAGCTTCTGCACCTGGAAGAGAATATCCAGGCTTCCCCCAGTTGTCCAAGGGGCACAGCACCCAGACCCACTTGTCTGATACAGAGGAGGTCAACTAAGAATTAGGAAGGCCTGAAGGGGAAACCAGCATGTGGGAAGGCACTGGCCAGGGGAAGCCAAGAGGGACCACTATGGGGGGGAGGGGGACATGCTCAGCCAGCTCCCCGGCCCTTGCCTTTGCTCCGGGTGGAGGCCACTGAAAGGGGGGGGCAGGAGATGGCCGCAAGGGTGTGGGCAATGGACTCCAGCTGCTCCTTTACAAATAAAAGGCCAGCGTGGCATAGTGGTTTGAGCACTGGAATACCGCTCTGCAAACCAAGGTTCAAATCTCCACTCTGCCACTCTCACAGGCTCACAGCCTCGGGGGGGGGGGGGGGACAAAAGGCAACCCCCACTCTGAAGAAATCTTGCCAAGAAAACCCCATGATAGCTTTGCCTTGGAGTTGCCATAAGTCATAAATGACTTGAAGGCACACCAGCACCATATCATTAGCCCCAAGGAGGCTGGCCACCAAAATCTCAATCTTAAAGCCAAAAAGGCTGAGAATATCATTCTTTAAAAAGAGGCACCAAGACTGAGTTTTCATATGTTTAAAAACATTTTTAAATTGCCAGAAGAAAAGAAAAAGTTTCCATAGCTTATTTTAAAAACCCTGGAAGATGGGGCCTTACTGAGAATGTGGGGGCGTCCTCTAAAAAAGCCTGCCCCCCCTCTACCTCCCTGGCTCTATTTGGGGTTGAGCTGGGGCCAAAGAAACAGCCTGCTCAAGTCACATGATGACCCTCTTTAAATACCCCTCAAGGGCATCTACCCCAACTGAACATTAGAAGGAACGCCTTGAGAGCTATTTTGCAACAGAGCGTATACTCTGATGGGGTCTCCTTCTCTGGACACCTTCAAAGAGATGCTGGACAGCTCCCTGCTGGAACTGCTTTCACCTGAGGTCCTGCACTGAACTGAGATGGGCCTGATGGCCTGGCCTCTCGGGCCCCTTCCAGTTCTCTGATTCTGTGATTCTAGCGGGGAGAAAGAGATCCCAATCCTCCAGCCCCCTCAGCCCCCATCCCAGGAACTGCCATTGGAGAAGTAGCCCCCACCGGCCTCCTCTCAGAAATTACTCCAGAGAAACTCAAGAGAGAGCCCTCGTCCTCTCACAGCCCGGCCTGCCTCACAGGGATGTTGGGAGGACAGATGGGATTGAAGCAATGAGGCAACCACACAGAACAGGGGAGCCGTGGGTGGCACCTGTCAGGCCATGAGGGGGATGGCAGCACAAAACCATGGCCCAGGCCTGGCCCTCAGTCTCCTCCCTCCCTCTCTTCCTTTCTTCCTCCCTTCCTTCCACCAACCAGTCCATTGCTGAGCCATCCAAATGATTCCACTTGAAAACAGCCCCCAAAGGCCTCCCCAGGGAAGAAAGTGTCCCTTCCACCGAAGCAAAGGCACTCAAAATCCCACACGAAGCCAACCCACCAGCCAGGCCTGGGAAGCATCAAATTGGATAAAAGCAGGGGGGAAACTCTGTGTCCCCCTTGCAGCTCAAAGCCCACAAATCCTCACTTTGTGAAAGTCAGGAACACAGCCCCGGGATAAAAACAGATTTTAATTCCTTAATGTCATTATATGGCTATTATCGAAGAACCAGATCAGAAGAGTGGGAGAGTTCCCAATGAAGAAATGAAACCTTACTGCCCTAAGGATCTCACCCCAGAGGACATGGGGTGCATGGGGCAGTGCTGGGGGGCACACGGCTCCCAGCCCGCACCCCAAGATGGAAGGGACGGGGTGAGAGATGACAGCCTCCACATCCTCCTGCCATCCGGATGCTTCTCGCCTGGGAGGGGACAGTGTGGGGCTGGTTTGCCTACCATTCATGGTGTGCCAGGCAGAGAGAGGGCAAAGAAACAGAGAGAAATCCGTCCCACACGAGGCAAGTGGCCAAGGGGTGCTTTTCACATCAGCTCCAGATAAAGCCCCTTCTGGCTCCTGGCTCCTGTTCCTTGACACCTGAGCAACATTGGCTTGCACAGAGAAGCTGCTTCTTTGGCTGGGGAGCATCACAAGAGAGGAGACCCCACATCTGAGGCAGTGGGCCTAAGGAAGACTGGAAGGCGGCATCCCCCAAGGAGCATCACAAGAGAGGAGACCCCCACAGAGGAGAGGCAACTGGGCAAAGGAGCTCCAGCAGAAGAGGCCCTTCCTCCAGCTGCAGGCCGCTTGTAAGGAGAACAACTGCTGCATGCCCACTGCTTGGCAACCCCCAAGGGAGGCTGGAAGCAGGGCTGGAGACAGAAGAAGGGGGTAGCATCCCGTCCTTCTCTGCTCAGGTCTGCAGAAACCCAACAGGTTGGGTTTCCCACAGCACCCATTGCTAGATCCCCACAATCATTTCCAAAAGCACATTTAGACCTGAAAAGCCAAACCCCAGAAATCCACTCAGCCCTTGCTTTCTATTCCACAGCTTCTTCTGCAGAGCAACCAAAGCAAAGCTCCCAGATCCACCCGAGGAGAGCGCTGGGCTGTCAGTCACAGGACCAAGATGTGCCTAGGGAGCCGTGGAGTCTGAGCAAGATGGAGAAATGCCTCAACAGACACCAGGATCATTCAAGGAGTGCCTGTTGTCTAGAGGGACATGGGCCACAGCAAATCAAAATACAGGGCTCAGATTTCCACAAAACCCAAACAAGGAAAAAAGGGTTTCTGTAAGCAAACAAGGACACCAAAGGTCCCCACAGGCCTCTCTGGCAGCAACCGCAGCAGCTGGTGCCGATGGGAGGCTGCCCAAGAGAGGATGGGCAATGGACACCACAGTCCATTTTGCCCCTTCCCACAAGGCAGGTGGCCTGCTTTCTCCCCAGCGGAGCCTTTGAAGAAAGCCCCTCAAAGCCAAACTGAAAGGAAGCTGCTCTGGCCCAAATACGGCCGGTCAAGTGGCTGCTCTTGAGCGCATTTGGCTCTGGACACCGTAGGGCAGGGGTAGGCAACCTGTTTGAGCCAGGGGCTGGGTTGGTGTCCCCCAGACAAGGGGGGGAGCCAAAAAATAAATAAGTCAATACATTAAATATATAAGGACAACATTGTCAAATGTAGGACACATTTTATAAAAATGGAGGACATTCAAAAAATTTGGTGATTTTTAAAAAATGTTAATCTAAATGCATGTTTCTTAGGCATGATCAAAATGGAAGACATTTGGGCATTATTCCTAGACAGATGGCAGAAATGGACTTCCCTTTCTGGCCAACCCCCCCTCCCCCCATTCCAAACAGCACATTTGGGCATTGAACATGGCTTTACTTAACATGGCCTCTTGCATATTTCAGAGGCTTATTGCATAACCAAACTCTTTGGGTTTCACACTGAACATGGGTTCACATGGCTATGCATATTGAACATGTCAAGGTGGTTTCACAGTTCTTGCACCAAGTGTACTTCTCAGAAGTGTGTACTTGGTCAAGGGACTTTGGTTTTTCTTCACTGCTCATATCATCATCATTATCATCATCACCACTACACTATCACTGTCAAAACAAGGGAGACTTGTTAGCATTAAAAGCACCCAAAACACACTTTGGAAGGTGACATTCTCTCAGCTTCTGAAACAGTGCCTGCATGCCTCTCAAGCTGACTCATATCATCATCATCATCATCATCATCATCATCATCATCACCATCACCATCATCACCACCACCACACACCCCCTCCACCCTATCATTGTCAAAGCAAGGGAGACTTGTTAGCAATTAAAGCGCAAAATAAATTTAAAAAAAAAACCTTGAGGCCTCTGGCCACTCACCACCTCCTCCTTCTGCTCCCCTCCGCCTCTATCCTCCTCCTTCTCCTCCCCTCTTCCTCCTCTTCCTTTCTCCTCTTCCTCATCTTCATTCTCTCCTCTCCCCCTCCTCCTCTTCCTTCTCTTCTTTCTCCTCTTCCTTCTTCTCCTCCCCCTCCTCCTCTTCCTTCTCCTCTTCCTCCTCCTTCCTTCTTCTCCTCCCCCCTCCTCCTCTTCCTCCTCCTCCTCCTGCTCCCCCCTCCTCCTCTTCCTTCTCCTCTTCCTCCTTTTCCTTCTTCTCCTCTCCCCTTCTCCATGTGCCGTGCGGCCTGGGGGCGGGGCGGAGGAGGCAGAGGAGAAGGAGGTGGGCAGCACGGGGCCACGCAGGGAGGCAGGGAGGGCAGCGCGGGGCTTCCCCCTTTGCCTCCTCTGCCCCAGGCCACGCGGCCCTCCTCTTCCTCCTCCGTGCGGTGGTGGAGGAGGGCAGCGCGGTCGGGTGGCCCAGGAGGAGGTGGAGAAGGAGGAGGAGGTGGTGGTGGTGGCGGCGGCGGCGGCGGCAGCAGCGGCAGGACTGGGCTGGGGCCGGTCCTGCAGCCTCCGCGGGCCGCATCCGGCCCATGGGCCGGGGGTTGCTGACCCCTGCTGTACGGCCACTTGCCCAGCTTCTCCCCTCGGCTCTTCAATAAACGTCTTTGGTTTTCCTGGCTGTCTCTGGGCCACTTCTTTTAAGAAAAGTACAGTGTTCAACCAACTGGGCAGGTCAGAAGAATCTCTAGGGCTCAGTCTGAGAACTCAGCACATCTAAATTACATGAACCCTAGAATTCACATTGTTTTAATTTTTTTATTGTTTAATTTATTTCAAACCTCCCTCAATGATAAATTATCCTCCCAAAGCAGTTTATGATAGTCATGATGGATCAGCATAACATAAATCAGATAGAACAATCAGCATAACATAAATCAGATAGAACAATCAAATAAAAATCATCAGCAGATAACAAGAGCCACATGAAAATAGCACCAGCAGATAAAATAGCTGTAGTATTGTAACTCACTCAAAAGCCAACAGGAATGAAAGTGTTGTGAAGACACTCCCAGATGCCAGAACAAGAAGAGGCCACATTTATTGCCCCAAGGTGGGAATCCCAGGTATGCCGTGTGGGCGCCAGAGGGGCACAGTGCCCATTGCCCACAGCACCTCCCAGCCCTGGCAGACAGCCCAGGGAACGGGCCCATTAAGAGGATCAAACGCCTGGTTCATACATCTCCTGCTAACCCTACCCCTACCCCTGACCCTGACCAGCGCTGCTGCCCTACTGCAGAGTTATTGCAGTCTGACACCGCTTTAACTGCCACGGCTCTACCTTATGGACTCCTGGGATTTGTAGTTTGTTGTGGCACCAGAGCTCTCTAGCAGAGGCGGCTAAATATTTTACAAAATTACAAATCCCAGAATTCCACAGCATGAAGCCACAACAGTTAAAGTGATGTCAAACTGCATTAATTCTGCAGTGTAAATGCAACTCTGAGTAAATGCCACAAAATCCTTTACCACTTTAACAGTGAGCAAGATAGATTTTTCTTAAAACCAGCAGTTTGATATGTAATGCAGTCACACCACTGAAACTGGATTTAATTCAGTTTACTCAGGCAGTTTCAGTGGGACTACAGAGCTCCTGTATCAAGGCTGAACTGCACTGCAGTTCGGCTCCTGCATCTGGCCATGTTGGCTTCAACCGGAGCTTCTGCCCCGAGTCCAGACTCATTCTTACAGGACGCAGAGAAAGTTTCTGTGGCATGGCAATCGAAGGGAGAAAAACAACTGTAAACACCAAGCACCCCTTTATGTCATTGTGCTTTTTGCTACTGCTGCTTACTGGTAAAATATCGTAAATGCCATACCTCCAGCAAGGATCTTCTCCTCCAGCTCGCTCATCTGTTTCTTGTACGCCTTGAGAGCAGCATCTTTAAAAGATGGGCGTACTCTCGTCTTGACTGGAATTTGAACTGGAACTTCTGGGAAATTCTGGTTTTCATCTTCAAGCACTTCTTCCACTTCCGTTTCAAGAACCAAATCACCCACAAATTCCAAGACATCTTCACTAACCACATTGTTACTGAAATACTCCTCGGGCATCTCTTCCTGCGAGACGGCGCAGGGGCTCTCATAGGGCGTCTCCTCCGGCTCGTCCTCCGAGACCGGCTCCTCCATCTCATGGGCGCTCCTCCTGTTCTCCAGCTTGGCCAGCACTTGCTCCATCACCTCCATGTAGTCAGTCTCGTTCTCACCAACAGGCTCACTGTAGTCTTCCTCCTTCTGCTCCTCGCCCTCCTCTTCATCGGCTTTGTAGTAATACGGCTCAGTGTAAACATCTGAATCCAGAGTGGTACTCGATTCATTCGCTGTTGACTGGGACAATGTCCAAAACCTCCCCATGAAAGATGATCCGCTGTCCTCGCCGCCACTTAGGCTCTGCGTGCTTTTGTTCCACACCACTTCCAAGGCTGACCTTGCCCGCTGCAGAGTCTTTCCAAATTTAGGGAAATTGAATGTCTTGTCTGAAAGGTCGATGCTCAGTCGGCTGTGCCATGATTTGGGAGGCGCCTCCTCGGAGTCGTCGCTCGGCAGTTCACTTTGGCTTCGGTACATGGCAGGCAACCGGTTCTGATTCTGGTATAGGCTATTGGGGGTGCTCTCCTGGTAGCCACCATACTGGTCATCCCACTGGCCCTGTGGCTCACTGCTGAGCCCCTGAGCAGGAGGGCTGCTGCCGTTCAGGGCAAAGTCATTGTTTTCAGCATCATACTGGATATCAGAGATCTGGCCGTAGTCTACCTGTGGGTCAGAAGAGCTGCTCAAGTCGTAAGTCAAAACGTCTTGTGTTGAGGAATCCAAGCCCAGGTCCGTGTCCTGTTCTAGCTGACTCCACTCCTTCCATTGTGAAGGATCACCTTCCAGGGAGACCTGGGAGTCGCTGTAATGGCTCCTGTCACTGGACGCACACACCAGGCCATTGCTGACACCACTGTCCACGGCTTCAGCATTGTCAACTTCATCCCCAGTCCTATAAAAGTGACCTTCTTGGTTCAATGTCCGCTCTTGTGAGCTGCAGCACCAGCTGGAGGAGTCCTCATGCGTTCTCTGCCAGAGCTCTCGGTCAGAAGAAGATAAGAGCGAGCTGCCATTGGTCCTGCCGAAATACGGGTTCTCCGAAAAGTCTTCAGAGTAGGACTGGCAGAGTTTAGAGAAATCTGATTCTGACCGGCTGAGCTTGAGCATGCCAAAGTCGCTCTGTGACTGCCAGAGGGGGGTCATGGTGTTGTAGCTGATGGCCATGGGCTCCTTGGCCAAGCCCTTCGTCCCGGGGGACTCTTCCCTGTGGCTGACTTGACCAGGGAACCTGTTGCCATTCGCAGCTCCCTGGAGGACCTGGGTGTTTGGGAGCCCCTCCCGGGCCTTGGCAGTAGGGCTCCTTTTAATCTGTGGTGCCGATTTGGATATCTTTGCGTAGCTATTCCGATTTATATCTGATTCGGGTTCTTTGTCACTGCTGTCGGGTGACTCCCAATCATGTTTCTTCGCTTTCACCTCAGCAGCCAGGGGCTTCATATCCATGCTCTCGTAGGTCTGTGAGGAAGGCAGGCTTCTCTCCTTCCTCTCTCTTGAGTCATGAGAGAGGATATCGGTCGAGACGCCAATGCCAGACCCTTTGAGTTTGTAGGATTTCTTCAAAACTAAGTCTCTTTGCTGTGGCGTTTCAAAGTAAACGAGGATGGGCCGGGGCTTAGCATTGGGGCAATCCCTCTGATGTCCCACTCGGTGGGCAAACTCCACTTTGACAGAATTCTGGGCCTCTGAAAACCCCATTCTGTCTACTAAAGTCCTGTACACCACGCATTCCACGTTCTCGCCCTTCTCCTCGGGCACGTTGAGGAACCTCAGGCTGGTCTTACTCCCTGTGTGCCCGATCTGCTTGATGTAGTCGTGGATGTCCCGGGTTTCCCGCCTTGACTGCACGAACCCTGTCCGCAGCTGCTCGATCTCACTCTGCACCACCTCCACGCTGCTGGAGATCTCATCGATGGACTGCTTCAGGGCATTGACATGGCCCCGCAGCTCCGAGAGCTCTGTCTCAATCTGGCTGATGCCCTGGAGCTCCTTGAAGATCATCTCCATCACATCGTGGGTTTGGCTGATGCAACCCGTTGAGCTGAAGCTGGGCTCCAGGGGGCTGGACTTGGGCGGGCGGGCGGTCCGGTCGAGGGACTTGCTCCTCAGGCCCCAGGTCCTCCTCCAGGTGCTGAGCTCCGAGTCAGAGGAGACGCACTCCTGGCTCTTCTTCCATTTCCTCAGCTTTCTCAGCGCGCCAAGCTTCAAGCTGTGCAAGGTGCGCTCTCCGTCTGAGCTGCCATCTGAAGGGGCCAGGCTGCTCAGGCTCTTCCGGTTGCGCCTGACGGGCATCGTGTGAGACGAATGTTCCCGGCTGCTGCTCAGGCCTTTGGTTTCGCTCAAGGAGTCAGAATAGGAGCTCTCGTTGGAGGAGGGATCTCGAGGGAGGTCCTCATTCTTGTTGGTTAAGAAAACGCTCCTCTGCAGCCCATTGGCAATTGCCACCCGGTAGCTGAAGGTCGGGGAGAGGGAGAAGTCCTGGCTGCCTCCCTCCTCCTCCGTGGACAGGTTGCGAGCGGAAGAGCACTTGGCAATCTTCCGGACAGTGCTCCTCAAAGTATTGGAGAAGGTGGGATTCTTTACTGGCCCAGACAGAGTAACGTCTTGTTCCTTTTTGCCTTTACAGCTCTCTTTCTTCTCTGTACTGTTTCCCAATTTCTTTGTAAACATTCCTTTACAAATCTTGTATATGTAAGAAGAGAGCAGACTCTGGAAGAGCACAGAAACCATGGAGGGCAACTTCACTCAGCTGTTTCCCGCAAGGAAGGGAGTCTATCCACAAGTGGGTTTGCCTGCTTCCTGCATCATCCTCAGGCAGTGGGACTGCCGCAAACATCCACAAGGGCCACACGTGGCACGCGCTTCTCCTGGGGCCCGTCGAGGCCACCCACAGCAAACAGGGAGGCTATAAAGCGCCTCTTGAAGGAGACCCACCGACGACGACGATGATGATGCAGCTCAGCTTCCCATCAGTCTCCGCAGCATCTAGAAAGCAGGAGAAGGCGTCAGCATGGCCTCCAAACCCATCCCTGCACATACACAGCTGAGGGAGGCTGGGCATTGCCCATCTGACATTTTGCAATTTTTTAAAAACAGCAACAACAACCAAGTTTTGCTACAGACATTAACAAAAATGTCAGAAGGGGTCCTACTCTCTGACTGAGAGACAAAGTGACTTCTGTGGTTTTCATGGCACTATTTGATATATCCCAGCTCAAAGGTTTGGTGTTTAGAAAAACTCCCAACCAAAAGCAAGGCTCACTCAAGAAGAACAGGGTTTTATAAAGGAGATTGGTCATACAGTATATGTATTTTGCTTGGAAATTATTCCTGCTCAGAGCCAAGGCTTCCACACAGACTAGACTTTTGCCCTGGCCTCCTCCTGGGTCAAGTGCATTAAATTCAGCAAGGCTTTGGCAGCATTGCTCACAAGTCACAGGCCTGCCTAGCGCAAAGAAGCCAAGCAGAGAGGCTGGTCTGTGTGTACCCTGCCCAACCTCCTCTTTATTCTTCTAATAGTAGCAATGGCTTTCAGATGCCAGGAGACCCTTCTGCAAACCCTGCCAGCCATTGGCCCGCTTGAACCTCCTCTGCTCTCTCTCTCTTGCTGGCAGTTCTGCTGTTCTGCTCTTTGCATCAGTCTGAATGAGTGCAGCAAAGCAGCATTTCCTGTAGGAATGCACTGACGCGCACAAAGCAAGATATGGTTATGCAAGATATAATTGCAGACACTATTTGCAAGAACAGCTCTCAGGGCATTCAGCAAGCCAGAGTTTCATCCTCTAGTTGCATGGGGGGGGGGGGGCGGGGGAAGTAGACCCTTAAACCAAGTGAGCTCCCTGCCAAGTGCGATGCAGGAGGCAAAGGCAAATGCTCACATGCGATGAAGCACAGGTGCTTTGCTCTTGGGCTGACAGTTGCACCAGAGGCTCAGGAGCAAGAAGGGGATGATGGTGGCAGAGAGCAAAGAGACTCCACTTCCACATCTCTCGCACCCGCTTCCAAAGCCACACTGCTGTTATGCATCTCCAAAATAACTAGGAGGGGGCTTCAGAGCAGCCCCGCAGCAAAGGGGCATCACTGTCCTAGGCCCTCTCTGTCTCCCTCCCGCTCAGGCTCTGGGACTGAACTGGGGGCCCCTGGGAGCCTGGTTCAGCCTGTGGCCAAGGGGCCCTGCTCAGAACACCAGCATTGAGGGGGGCCTCTTGCAAAGACCTCCTCCTTCTAAAGGGCTGAAAGGCTCAGCAAGGCAGTCAGTTCAAAGGTGGGCATCTTTAGGCCCCGCCTCCTTTGCCTTATGCCCCGCCCATCACTTGCATTCTGGCCCAGAAGAACTTCTTCGGAGCAGGACCTGCTGGGGCTGGGAGGGGCTGCAGGCCTTTGTCCTGGCCTGTGGTGCCTCATTCCGCCCCACCTTGGCAGACTGGCAGACAGACTGTGCCAAAGGCCTGTTTCCCCAGAGAGGAGCCCCCCACTTCCCCGAGCCCCTGGGGGGCAAAGGGACCTCCGCCTCGGTGCCTCTTGGGGGCCCTGCGGTGCCGGAGCCAGGCCCTTGGCGCAGAGTGGCCGGACACACGCCCGAAGATGACCCCCTCCGTGACCCCAAGGGACCTGGGCTGGCTCTGGATGGGGCCCGGCACCCTCCCTGCTTCTGCCTGGAGCCTCTGGGCCAAGGAAGAGCCAAGACCCGCCTGGCTCCAGCTGGAAGCGCTCGAGAGGCTCACGTCCAATGCTCTGGCCCCTTATGTCCAAATGGTCCGCTCCGTCTGACCCCAGAAGGCCAGGCGCAAACTGGCAGCCAGCTAGGCATCTGCCTACCGCCCCGAGAGCCCCCCAAGGGCCGGCAGATGGGGCGGAAGGGGGCTGCCTGCCTGCCTGCCTCCCAGAAGGCCAATGCTTGGCCCCCCAGTTCCCAGCCAGGTCTCCAGAGGCAGCTCCAGGCCCTGGATCCTGGCCGGATCAAAGGGAGCCTCTCTTGCCCAAGGGGGCCCTCCGGTGGACTCCCCTCCCTCCCTCCGCAGCCCTCGGATCCACTCTCCGGTCAGGCCTTAGAATTTCGGGAGGGCGACCGGACTCTGGCCTGGCCCTCTGGACTCTGCCGCAGGATCTGGCCCAGCCCAGCGCTGGGACCCTCTGGCGGCAGGGGTCTCCGGGCAAGGCCTGACATCCGGGCCCAGGGAAGGGGGCTGCTTCCCCTAGAGAGCCTGGGCTCCCCACCTGGGCAGCCTCAGGGAAAGCTCCCAGGATGGACTGCAGGCCCTGGAGGCCCCCTGAGGCGCCCCAGATGCCCAGATCCTCCTCCGCTGGAGCCACAAACCCAGGGGCCCCGGGAAAAGTGGGGGGCTGGCAGGGGGCTCCCCCCTGGGGGGGGAGAAGGGGGGGGCTGGAGGGGGTGGGCCTGGCCCCCAAGTGTCAGGGCCGGGGCCGGGGCCGGGGCCGGGGCCGGAGGGCAGGGCAGGACGAGCGCCCGGAGGCTGCTTTCTGGAAGGGGTTCCTGGCCCCCCGGCGCCTCCTCCGTCTCTTCTGGGGGGCTGGACCCCGCCCCGCCAGGACTGGCCCCCGCTCGGCAGCAGCCCTCCCTCGCTCCCTGCCTTCCTCTCCGAAGCCTCCCAGGTCCCCGGGACGGACTCACCGGGCGGCGGAGGGGCCCGGGGGCTCTGCCTCCTCCTCCTCCTTCAGGAGCCCTCCGCCGAGAGCCTGGCCATGGCGTCCCGCTCGCTGGCTCCCTCCGCTCCTCCGTCCGCTGGCTGTACGGCGCCCAGAGTGGCTCCAGCTGCAGCAGCAGCAGCAGCAGGAAAAGCAGCCCCGCCTCCCTCCCCGGGGCTCTAGTGCTCTCCCTCTCTCGGCCAGCAGGGGGTGCCCTTGCGCCCCAGAGCCCTCCGGGGCTCGGTCCGTGGGGCACCGGGCGGTCAGTGCGTCCGGCTTTCGGCCGAAGGGAGCCGGTCTGCGGAGGGCTTGAGGCATGGCGAGCTTTCCCCGGGGCTTCCAGCTGGGTCTGGGGGCGAAGGGCATCAGAAGCCAAGCAAGAACGAAAAAGCCAAGGCCTTTCCAGCTCCTCCTCCTCCTCGGTTCAGCCAGAGCCTTCTAGGACAGACTCTGCTCCTGGGAAAGAAAGCCGGCAGAAAGGAAACCGAGGCACCTGGGATTCCCAATGGATACCTAGAGATGTATGTATGTATGGTGTGTGTGTGTGTGTGTGTGTATGTGTGTGTGTGTATGTATGTGTATATATATATATATATATATATATATATATATAAATCGATGCCAATCAGGCCTTAGACCTTACTGGATTTAGCCAAAATGACTAAGGTGAGGCTGTCGCACTTTGGACGTATTATGAGACACCGCAACTCCTTAGAAAAGACAGCCATGCTTGGTAAAGCGAGAGGCAGGAGGAGGAGAGGGATCTGTTCAGCCCAGGAATCCACAATGGCTGACCCGCCTTTGCCAGACCTGAGGAAGGGCCTGAAAAGCAGGGTCTCTCCCTCGTTCTTTGGTGTCAAATAACTGCAGCAACCCTCGTCTGCTGTTCTCTGGATTGAAGGTTGTGTTTCTATGGGTGCATTTTAACATGGGGAAGTGAAGGAAGGGCCACCAGAGCAAGCCTGGGACCTGGCCAGTGAAAAGGTGCCCCTGAGACCTGGCTCTTCTCCGCAAGAGTTGCCCTCCCTTGGGTAGGCAGTGCCTTGAAGACGCTCCCAAAATGGAGCACGGTGGGAGTGGAGGCTCCCTTCAGCAGCACCCAAAGTGGCAGGGACAGCACCCCATTGCTCACCAGTTCCTCTGGCAAGTGATGCCCGGTCCCATGGCTGGCCGAGAGCAAGGCGGCAGGGAGCGCACATCGCCATGGGGCTGGCATTGCCTACTGGGAAGATCTGGGCAAGGCTGAAGGAAGGCCTTGGCAGGCAGGCAGGAGTCCTTGTGGCCACCCTTCTGCAAGGATTGCTGCCACCGGCCCAGTCAGTGGCAGGCCATTCAGACACTACACTTCCTCATGGGCCAGGAATGCCACCTGTCATGGCGTGGCATTTGGAGCAATGCCGCCACCACAAAGCATGTGCCACAAACTGAAATCTAATGCTTTCCATGGATGTGCCTCATAGTCATTGCTTTCCCAGAGTTTTCTTTCATTGGGGTTCCGGACAGAGCCATGTTTGGGTGTTTGCGACCAGAGGATGGCGCAGGGCTGGCATCTTGGGAGGATGCAAGGCAAAGGGACATTGTGAAAAAGGGGCAGCAGCAGCAACCCATTTGTGTTCTCAGCAGTGCAGCCGGGAGGGTCATGCGGGAGCGTCTGCCAAACACTGGGCCAAAACTAACAAAATTTATTTCAACAGGGAATAATATAGGATGCTACACTTGGGCAGTAAAAATGAAATGCACAGATATAGGATGGGAGATACCTGGCTTGACAACAGTACATGGAAAAAGGAACTTGGAAACTTAGTAGACCACAAGTTGAATTTGAGTCAACAGTGTAATGGGGCAGCTAAGAAGGCCAATGTGACTCTAGGCTGCATCAACAAAAAAGTATAATGTCCAGATCAAGGAAAGTGATAGTGCCATTCTATTCTGCCTTGGTCAGGCCTCCCCTGGAATAATCCTGAGTCCAGTTCTGGACAACACAATTCAAAAAGGATGTTGAGAAGCTGGAGCATGTCCAGAGGTGGACAACCAAAATGGTAGAAGGTGTGGAAACCATGAAGCCCTATGAGGAGAGACCTAGGGAGCTGCTTAGTATGTTTAGCCTTGCCAGGAGAAGGTTAAGCAGTGACATGAGTGCCCTGTTTAAGTATTTGAGGGATTGTCATATTGAGGATGGAGCAAGCTTGTTTTCTGCTGCTCCAGAGAACAGAATGCAGAGTAATGGATCTGAACTACAGGAAAAGAGATTCCATTTCAACATTAGGAGGAACTTGCTGACAGCAAGAGCTGTTTAGGGGCTGTTTTTAAGCAGAGGCTGGGTGGGCCTCAGTCCCAGGGATTGTGTCTCCTTTCCTGGCAGAAGAAGAGGGATGGACTGGATGCTCTTGCGGGTCTCTTCCAACTTTAGGATTCTGTGGTTCTATGCCAGCCCTGTTTGGTCAGCCCCAGAGCAGAGGCTGCAAGGAAAGCATTTGCCCTGTGGGCAAGTAAGCCATCAAGATGCCTCCCCAGAAGCAGCCACACATCTCTAAGGGCTGGTAGATGGCATCCTTCTATCAGAGGACCAGGGTTCTCTGGGTTCGCCATTGCAATAGCAGCAGCAGCAGCAGCAGCAACCCCAGCCCTGAGTGCTAGCGGACATGGCAAAAGAGGATCTTTCTTTCTTTCTTTCTTTCTTTCTTTCTTTCTGGTTGGACCTGGGAGGCTGAAGAGTTCCCGGGGAATCAAATCTTCCCTCACTCCTTTCAGCTGCAGGGGCAGCCACTCACCCACCACCCACTCCACCTGCCCCCCCCCCACACACATACACACACTGCCTGCCCCAGAGAAAGCCACTGCTGTCCACATAATTAAGACCACAGCTGATCCTTAATGCTAAAAGACAACTTTCCAGCCTCATCAGCATCACCGGCTACACAGCGTGAAGCAAAATGTGTACTGAGGGGGGAAAAAGGGTTTTGGTGGGGGGGGGAACAGGGGGAGGAAGATGCTTTCTTACACATCAAGTTCCTTAGCTGGACAGAACCTAAGCCAAGAGAGGAACTCAGTAATCCCCAGATAATAAATAACTTTGTGGCCATTTCATTTACAAAATACTAGAGAGGGACAAAAGTGCGAGCTGCAAGATTATTACACTGCATTGCCACAGGAAGAGGCAGCCCCTACCAGGACCCCCAGCAGCCCCCAACAGCTGCCTTTAGTTGGCTCAGATCCAGGGGCCCAAGTGGGATTTCTGTTCATGGGCAGGAACTCTTGGCTCTGGGAGGTTGGTTGGTCAGGGGCATCTGACCAACCAACCTCCCAGAGCCAAGAGTTCCTGCCCATGAAGGAGAATATGTGGGGGGAAATGAAACTCAGTCCTTAAGCTCAGCCGCTGGGATGCTGAAAACCTTCTAAATGCCAACAAAGGAGTTGACAGTGGGGTTTGGCACTGCTTCCTTAGGCCCAGCCAAAACAGCCAGACCAGTGGCCTTTTGTGTTGTCCAGAATGCTTTGTCAGGCCACAAAATGGCACAGAAATTAGGGTCTCCAGGAAGAGGATGGAAATTTCTAAAATTAGGCCAGTGGCTGTGGGCATGGGAGCTGCAGAGAGGGAGGCCCAGCGAAGGAGGGAGGCAGAGAGGGTCAGTTTCACCCAGGAGGAGGCTTTGTATCTGAGCAAAAAGCCCAGCTCCAGCCATCAGATCCATCCAGAGCCGTGGCCAGACAGCAAGGCAACAGGCCTCATAGAAAAGCCACTGCGCCCAAGTAGTAGTCTCCTCCATCCCTGCAGAAGCCAACGAGTCCATGGCTTCCCAACGATGCTCCTTGCCCACCTGGAAGGAAATACCCCACAGAGGAGATAGGACACAGGGGGCTGGGGGGAGCCCACCAAGGCTGCATGGTTGCCAAGAATAAGGCCCCCAGACCCTTCTGCCAGGGAGGTCAAAGAGCTGGGCTGCAACCCTAGTCCCCTTGCCCCATCCCAAATCCCCTGCAAACGCTGACATGGGAAATGGACAGGAGAGCACCAGCAGAGTCCTGTTCGTGTTGAAGAGCTGCTGGATGCGGGCAGGAGTCCAGTTCCTGACTGAAGGCAAAGCCGGGGCTGATGCTGCTGGGAGGGGGGGCTGGCCCCGACCTGGCCTTTGAGGTACGGTCCTCAGGTAGAGCCCTCCACCAACAGCAGGGGGTCCCTGCCATAAGCCCCAGAACGGGACTCCTTCTTGTAGGGCTGCACATATCCCTTCTCCCACAGCAGGGCCTTCTGGGGCCTCTGGTACATTTGAAGAGTTCATCCCAAAGAAGTCACAGGGGGCCTGGGAGGCACTGCTGTTTCTGAAGGGTGGCACGGGCTCCCTCCATCCCTCTGTCTGGTGCAGGTGAGGTGGAGGGTGGCTCTGCAGCCCTGACCCACACTCTGCCTGGCATCCTGCCTTCTCTCCCAGCTGAATTCCCAGCCAGGGTGGGAGATGCCCCATGGGTCCCCTTGCTCTTGGTCTCCATGGGCAGAGAAGGGGGGTATCCTTGCACCAGTCACCGCCAGTCTTCCCTACCCGTCTCTGGCAACCGCCAGGGCTCCTGCACTGGCAGAGGAACAGAGACTCCAGCCGGCCTGGCTCTCGAGGGACAACCATCCAGAACGTGGCACCAGCCACTCAGCCCCATAATTCAGTTATAGATCTGCCTAGGGAACCATATGGACAGCTCTCCAAAGCACTGGCTGACCATAAAACCAGCCATAAATAACATTCAACAAATCTTTTCTAAAAAGAGAGATTGTAAATCTTTTCTAAAAAGAGAGATTGTAAACAGAGGCGGTGTGGGGGGTGGGGAGGGCTGGGCCCATGCAGCCTCAGGAAGAAATCACAGGAGACCGGGCCAGTGTGAGCATTGGACTCGGGAGACCAAAGTCTGAATCCCCCTTTGTTCCGCCATGGAAACCACAGAGATTTTGAGCAAGTCATACTCTCTCAGCCTCAGGGGAAGCCAAGGGGGGAAAGCCTCCTCTGAGAAAACCTTGCCAAGAAAACCCCATGGTAGGCTGGCCTTAGGGTTTCATGAGTCAGAAATGAATGGAAGGCACACAGCAACACAGCAAGGGAAGGGACCAGAGAGGACCTGGAAGGCACTGCCCTCTAAGCGGGCAGGTGGGCAAAGTGTGCTTCTGGGGTCCTGCAAGGGGCTCCAGTCCCCAGGCAAAGCCCAGGTCTGCTCCATGGGGCCAGAATGGGGGTCCCCAGTCCTGCTGGCCTGTCCCTCGGGGGCCCTTTGCTCCCTGGAGAAGGGGGAGCTGGGTGCCTCCTGCCCGGATGCAGGCAGTCTGCCCCATGGGCTGCTAGGCCCTTGCCAAAGCTCCTGGGGGTGGAGGGGTGGGAGGCATAGGGACCCCCATCTTTCCTGTTGCAAGCAGGAGACCTCTGGGATTTGTCCGGTTTCAGCCCAAGGAGAAGCTCAGAGAGAGCACCAAGTTCTGAGCTAGACCACCAAACTGCCATTGTCCCTTGTCTATTCTGTCACCAGTCCTCCTTACAACAGCCCTGTGAGGTAAGCCAAGCCTATTCTTATGAAAGAAGGGGGGGGTTCTCATAGCAGTGGAGGGGAGGCGGCTGCTGCTGCTGCTGCTGCTGGCTCTGTTGAACTGAAGGAGGGCCTCTGGGCATTGTTTTCGTTCAAAAGTGCTGGGAAATGGCTGAAGGATAAGTCTCCTCCAACTTTGCATTACAATGCATTCATTACAATAATCAAATGTGAGGGAGCTGCAGTGTTTGTCGTCAACATTAATCTGTTTGTTTATGGAAATAAATCCAGTAGCAGGGGTGGCAGTGCGCCTGCTCCTCTGCCTCCTCTGTTGCTTGCCTGCAGAGACAGTGCTAGAAGGCCACACATCAGAACCTCCCCATGAGAAAGAGGCCTGTCTGGGTCTGGGTCTCTGGGAGTTTGTGTTGTCGGCCGGCTGACTTGCAGACCCCTTGAAGTGGCTGACCCTCCTGGCCAAATCCACCCCTCTTCAAGCCAGACCCTCCTGCCCAGCCCCACGTTCACCTCAGGCGGGAGAGTTGGGGACCCTAGTTGGTCCATCAGGCCATCTCTCCCCACAAAGAGCTGCCCGCCCCCATATCAGCCATGTCTCCATCCCTTCTTGCATGCCCACCACTCTTCACGCTCCCCCACCTCAAAAGGGACCCCAATAACAGATGCCCCACTGTCTCCCCATCTGCCACTACACAAGACCCCCCCCCCCACCTGCAGCTTCTGTCTGTCACTGCTTTGGCTAGTTTGGCCTGTGAATTCTGGCAGAGGCGTCCTTCTTTCTGGAGGTTAAACTGACATGCCAGGGCCCACCATGGCAGCCTCCCACCACTCTCGATGGCGGGTTTGGCTAGGATGGTGGCTGGGGGCACATCCCTCTTTCCCCCCAGGAGCTATTCCAGGAGGGACCCACCTTCCAGGCCGTGGGCAGCAAGGGGGGCTGGTTCCTGCCCATTCTGCCTCCTGAGGAGCAAGGTCTGGGGGGGGGGGGGTAAAATGACAAAGTGTGGCCTCCTTCAGTCCACATTGCAGCCACATTTAAATGCCGCACACATGTGGTGTGCTTAATTCACCTACAGCAGAACAAATATTCATTAATCAATTAATTAAGACTTCCACAGGGGTTAGGATTTTGTTGCTGCCCAGCTTTGCCTGGCTCACAAGTGTCCAGAAGACCAGGGTAGGGCAGCTGGGAGTGAACTGGTGGCCATCAAGCTCCCAATTTATGAAATGAGCAAAACTGCCAAAGCGTCTCTCTCTCGCTCTTTGCTGCCTGAAGCCCAAAGGCCAGGTGGGCTGCTTGCTCTTTCAGGGGCAGCGAGTGGAGGGTCTTCATTGTGCCCTTTGATGGCTCTTCCAAATTCTGGATGCGTGATTGTTGCAGCCAAAGGCCTTGCAATGGACTCAATCCATCATCCTAAAGGATTCCCAGTTGTATTTGGTTTGATTGAGCTCACAGAACTGCAATCCATAAAAATGTTTCATATATGGATGAGGCAGGAGTTCCTGAGCATATCAGTGCAGGACACCAAAGGAATGGAAGGAAGCCCTGGAAAGAAAGAGGCTCTGTTGGACAGGGCTGCCAATGATGCTCCTCGGTTGCTGAGCCTGAAGCTTTGGGGGCAGCATCTATGTTAACACTTCTGTTTGTCCACACACGTGACTCGCTTGGTGCTCTTGCAGAGCCGGGAGAGCCCCCCACAGCCCCCTGGATTTTCTTTGGCCTCATATAGCAAGGGGTGCTTCTCGGTTGCTGAGCCTGAAGCTGGGGGGAGGTAGATGTGAGACTTGGGATTGCTCTGACCAAAAATCCACAACAAACTAATGTAAAACAAGAAGTTTATTGTAAAAGATAATGTAGAAGCACCCGGGACCACGTCATTGCAGAATCTGAGGCACACAAAGGGGAAGCCTTAATTTAAACCAACCAGTGACCCCCACCCTTTTTTTCCTTTCCCTCTCAGATGGTTTCTCTAATTCACCCCCCCCCCCTCAGCGGAGGTTGGAGCCCTACATCAAAGCAACCCAATGCTGGCATCATTTGGTCTCTGGACATCCTCTGTCTTGGGAAAGCTATTGATGCCTTAATTGATGAGTGATGACTTGTATCTGTGGAACCTCTCTCAGTTGTAAATCTTTTTCAGGGTGTGAAGGATTCTTTGTCCTGTTAGCCTATGTTTTGCTTACGTGACACATTCGATTACAAATCATGGCCGCAGATGGGCATTTCCCATAATGTTTTTTCAGTTGAGTCCTACAGATACATACCTTTATTTAATACGTGTGTGTGTGTGTGTGTGTGTATGTTCACTACTAAATATGTTCAGCAGCTTTAAACAGTCTGCCTTCAAACATTCCAACACATCATACAACAAGGTGAAGGTTGTATGTACCTATCATCAATGTGCATGTAACTAATTACTAACTTAGATGACTTAATCTAAACTCTTTACATCATCATGACAGAACCTCGAATGAATAAATGAATGAAGGGGTTCTGACAGTAGGCAGGTGGATGGGCACCCTGCCACTTTGCACGGGCAAGTCAAGGAGCACAGGCCGGTGACCTTCCTCCAGCCATCCTCAAGGCCGGCTGCCACCACAAAAGCCACGAGGGCTGAGCTGAATCTTGAGCTAGATGGAAGCCCCCCCCCCCCCAAATGGTAACACCTGGAAGGGCCCCTCTGCCCCTGAGAAGAGGGGCTCTTGCACTGCCCAGCTTTTGGCTTTGCCTCTCCCACCTTTAAGCGCCAGTCCCCATCCTCTGCCCCCTTTCAACGGGCATGTTATTTCTTGCCCTAGGACATGAAGGCTCATTATCCACACCTGCCAGTCCCAAAGTGCTTTTTTCAGAGGGCTAGTGGGAGTTTGGATGAAATGTCCTGTGGGTCTCTGCCCTGGGAAAGAGGCCCCTGTGCCCACTGCCAGCCTTGCCCTCTTGGTCTCTTCAGATCATGGCACACCAATGCCCAGGATCTGCTTCCTGTCCCCACCGCTCCCTCCTTTCTTCCCAGCATACTTAGTAGCACCAGCAGGAGGAGGACTGGCTGGGCTGTTGTGCAAAGCAGCGCACGCTGACACAAACCACCAACGAACGGGCTTTGACAGTTCAATCAACAGCCGCAGCTGCAGCCACAGCCAGCCATGGGCATCAGCAGCATCCCTCGGTGAAGGAGGAAGGGGAGCAAATGACAGTAAGGTGGGAAAGGGAGGAAGCCGCTGAAGATGAGACTGCTGAGAAGCCTCCAAGAAATCCTGAGCAGACCAAGGCTCTGCCTCGCAGAAGCCCCGCTTGCCTTATTCCTGCCTGGAAGCAACCTTCCCCTCAGAGTCCCCCTAAAGAAGCTGAAGGGTTAAATAAGTGGTGCTAAGTGCTTTCCAATATTGCCTGCAACCGCCCAATGGATTCACATTCAATAGCATAGTTGATACACCTTATTAAAAATGGGCTGAAAACAAAGTATCTCAGGGCAATTTATTATTTTGAAGAACATTAAAGTGAAATCTATGCTGAACCATTCTCTTACCTTTTCAAAACCGCTTTCCATGCAGAGTGTAAGGGTTTGAATTTCTTTGCAGTAGAGTTAAATGGCTAGACTTGAGGGCCAATTGACTCCCTCATGAGTAAATGAACTGGTAATACCATTTTCTTGGTAATTATCTTCTCTGAGAAAGAGAAGGAAGGGCGATCTATTTCCCCAGCTTCAGACTCCTGAGGAGAATTGGGTTGAATGTGGCGACACATAAAGAAGATGAATCCCTTCACATTTTCCTCTTACTTGAACATCCTAAGATAGCAGGTACATGATGTCATAAACTAGCAACCGATAATATTCCCTGCCTCCTGAATTGCTCTGAGCCTCTGGGCTCTTGCTGATGGAATCCTGTCAAAGAAAGCAGAACCATCAACCTTAAATATACATCCATCTTGGTTGCCTACCTGCAACCAAAGGTCACTCATACCTGAGAAGAGGAGGCCGGTGGGAGGGTTGGGTTGCAGTTCTTTCCAGGGACATTTCTACATGCCACATCCATCCAGCACCCCATCCTAGGAAAGCCACCCTCTCTGGAATGCTCTGCCTGTTGGGGTGGACGGGGCAACTCTGGACAAAGTGTATCCTGTGTCCAGGCTCAAAGCAGATGGCAAGTGTCACCGCATCAGCCAGCAGCAGTGCTCCTAGGGCAGCTCCTGGTGGAAGCTTTATTCCTTAAAAGGCCTCCCTCATCTGTGTGACCCACCTTATTATAGGAGGACCTTGGCTTTGCTTGCTGACAGCAGCCCAAAGACAATTTATCTGTCTGCAAATGGGGGGGGGGGAATGCTTGTCACTTGGTCTTACAGTAGATGGCAGTGAGATATTTCAGTTCTGCCTCCCTCCCTCCTGCCTTTCCTGCCTTGTCTTTCAGGGACACAGAAAGTCTGGGGCTGGCCTGGAAAGCACCAGATCGCAGCAGTCCCGAAGCAATGCTGATGACTGGGAAGGTCTCATTCCTGCAAAGTGGCATCTTATTAAGGCACTGGAAGACTGGCTGGTAGAGGTGGATGTGGCCGCTGGCACACAGTGAGGGTCCAATATGACTGCCAAGACTCCTCACAGGGAGATCCCACAAGGCCCCCAATTCCTTGTGCTCCTCTACTCAGAAGCCCAAACTGAGGCCAGCAGGACAGCTGGAGTTTCTTTTTTTTCCTTTTTTTTAAATTATTATTTAAAAAAAGGCTAGCTTCTACTTCTAGAAGGGCCTTTACCACAGCTGCCCCAGCCCTTTGGAATACGCTGCCCACGGAACTCCGCTCATCCACCACCCTGGCCCAATTTAGGAAGGATCTTAAAACCTTCCTATTTAAACAGGCATTCCCCGACTAAATATCCTGTGGGCCTCCCTCCTCTTCCGTGGCCATGAGGATGGGCTATCGGGGCCTTTGCTATTGTTTTAGATTGTGTTTTATTGATGTTTATGTTTTTAATCTGTATTTGTATGCACTTGTTGCATTGTTGTAAGCCGCCCTGATCTTTTTGGAAGGGCGGGATATAAATAAAGATTTTATTATTTATTATTATTTTATTAAAAATACTCTTTACATACATATATACACTCTCATTTAGACTGATTACATAACCCAAAATAAGAGAGAGAGAAAGAAATAAATGGGGAAAAAAAGAAATAGAAAAAAGCAAAAAAAGTGTCAAAGGCATCCTCGGTGATACATCTCAAACATAAACAAATCAACAAATCAACCATACAAATAAAGAAAAAACAAACAGTCTTCCAGTTCCAGATCCCTCTATTCCAGTTTTATCTTTCTTCTTTCTATATCTATACAGCTATGAATTTCTTATTGCATTCCTCGCTTTAAATCAGCTTTCCTTACCGCCCCACTCTTTAAGTTTCTCTTTTTCCATTACTGTTTATCTAGAAGGTGCTATGGTATCCACTGTTCATTTCTATTTCTTATTTATTCTATTATATCAAACATGTCTGGGAATTACCGTCTCTTCTTATATTTGACATCAGGGGAGATTACCACTCTTTCCGTCCTGTCATTTCTTAACCTTAAATTGTACATATATATTGGAGCGCTCCAGATCATGTCCAACGTTTCTTACAATAATTAGATAGAGGTAACCATATATCTTCATAGTTTCCCTCATATTTATCAGTATCCTTTAAACGTGTGGTAATCATATCCACCTCTACCACATCCAGTGCTTTAATCAACCATTCCTCTACATCAATTTCTCCCTGGTTTTTCCAATTTCTGGCGATTACTATCCTTGCAGTTGTGATTAAGTAAAGTACTGGCTTCAAGTATTTTCTGACCTCTGTATCAGTGACAATGTTTTAGAAATACGTTTCTGGAATTAGTTTTACATTTATATTATACATACTTTTTATGCAACTATATACCGCTTTCCAGAATTTTTGTATTACCGGGCAAGTCCACCACATGTGATAGAAGGTTCCCAATTGCTTACCACACCTCCAACAATCTCCACACCTCCAACAATCTAGGACAGCTGGAATTTCTAATGAGCAAGCTGCTTCTTCCTCTCAGCTGAGAGTCTCCTCCGTCCTGGACTTGGACCAAAGCCCCTCAGCTACAAGAAGCAGGCCCTGAATACAATCCCAGCTGCCCAGTGATCCTGGAGCATGTGACCCCATGGATGGCCTGGCTGCCTTGGGGTTTGTCTTGGGGTCTCCCGGCGCTGGGGGAGATGCTCCTCACACCCCGGCTTTCCCCTTTGGGGGAGCTTCTGGCTGTTTTGACAAGACTGGAAAATGATGGCTGGAAAATACACTCTGGCTGAGGGTCATCTGCAGCCTCCCTGTTGTTTTCCCTCATTTGCCTTCCCTCCAAGCTCTGCAGCCAAAAAAAAAAGGGAGAGAAGCCAGAGGCCATCTTGCAGGGTTCAGGGAGCCAGAGAGCGCCATGGGTCACTCCAAATCTGTGGGTGAAGAGGAAGCACCAAGGGAGCAAGGCATTCTGCTGCCAGGGAGACGATGAGAGGCAAAGGCATGTCCTTCTGGGTGAGGGCTCTTTTCTGAGCTGTCCCCCTCCCCTTTCACATGGAAATGGGTTAAAGAAAGAGAGTGGGTGGGTGGATTGGTGCCCCCAGAGGCATGCTCTTGCCCAGGAATGGCTCAGACCAGAGAAGGCGGGGAAGGGCGAACCCACCAGATTTCACAAGGCATAAAGTGGTATTTCAGCAAGGGCTGGAGATGGTTGCTTCCTCCAAAGCCTCGATATATCTTGCCTTTCATAACAAAGGGAGCACCAAGTACCCATTTGCCTATGCATTCACATGGCGAGAAAGGGAGAAAAGGGAAGGCTGTGCTGCAGCTGGAGCCCACATGCCCCACTCACCCCAGGCAACAGCCAAAGCAAGTTAGTAAGGGGATGATGGGTGCAGAAATGTTGGGCTCTGTCACCTAGTCATCCTCTCCCTGACCTTCAAGTGGGGGAAAGGGTTTTAAACCCGGTGGTCTGCACGCGCTGTTGGGAAAAGAAAGCAGGAGAGGTCAGGCTGGCACCACTGACCTGCTCTCTCCTCTCTGGCTGCTGTAATAATAGTAATAATAATAATAGCAAGTAGCAGATGGGAAGCAGCTGCAACTGGGCCTCCTTCCTCATCAGCCCTGTGGGTCATCCATACACGCTAACAGTGAGACCCCCAAGACCAAGCAGAGTCCCAAAGATGCTCCATTCTGTAAACATTTAAAGTTTTGGGTGGTGGAGCTCCAGCTCACAGCCATCGCCGTGTGCCCCCCTCCTCAGTCCCCCAAGTCCTGCTCTGGACCCTCTTTCTTTCCCCCTCTGCAGCCTCTCCTGGAAGGTTGCCCAGTTCCCAGGGTCTTGGCCAGCAGCTACAACACCTTCTTATCTCTTTCTCTGGATGCAGGACAACAGACACCAGCTGCCTTTCTGGTTTCACTTTCACATCTTTCTGGGGTGAGTTGTGCAGCCCTCCAGCTGTCTGTTGTACTGCAGCTCCCAGCATCCCTCCTTGGTCTCACTGGCTGGGGCTACTGGGAGCTGCAGTTCAACAACAACTGGATGGTGGTACATTTCCACAAATCCCCCCATCTTCCGCTTTGAAATAAGCAGAGAATGTGGATGCAACACTGTAGGAAAATATTGCCAACTGCCTTAATAATTAAAACAACAAAGGAACATCAGCAAGACTACAAAGTGTTTTTCCATTGTTAGCTGATGTTCTAATTCCAGGGCAATATACTGCAAATACCAATGCAGGAAGGGTGGTCTCACTCACCAAGAAACGAAAGCCCACACGACGGTGCACTGCTGGGGGACCCCCCCGGACCCCCTTGATGGAGCTGAGAGGCAAGGCAGCAGAGTCCAGGGAGCCGGCCAGATGGCAAAGTGACCCATCACTGCCACTGGGATGAACCCTCTTTCCCCCTTGGGCCAATTCAGTGCCAGGCGCCTCTGCGGACACAAAGGCCTGGAAACCAGGGCCACCCAGAAGCCTGGGGGCAAGCCCAGGCACCCAACTTTCCCTCACCAATTCTCCATATGCTTCTGCATTAGTGCTAACAAGCCGGACTTTGGCTTCCCACTATCTGGACTGATTCTCTGTGAATTGATCTCCCGGAGGGCTCCAAACGGGATCCCCACACCAGTGAAATGAAGCACTTTCCTCCTGACGGAGGCATGAGACCCAAGCCGGGCCTTGACTGGCACTTTGGGAGATTTCTGAGCCACTCAAAGCTGACTAGTGTGCTCACTTCAGTTAATAGCTGGAAATGATATTTCAGCCCCACTCCCATCCCAGCTGTTAAAGTATTCTGTGCATTTGACTCAGAAGACCCCCACATTTCTAAAAACTCATTTTCCAGACGGGTTCTGTGTAGGGTGAGCAGAGAAGACATGAGTGACCAGTTTCTTGGGCAGGGATTTCTATCTCTATCAGGGCTGGGTCCGTTCCTGGCCTCCCCTGCCATCCCAGCTCACCCAAAGGCAGCTTGCGGTCCAAAATGGGCAGCAGAAGGAGCCAGGCTGCGAGGGGCAGGCTCTGTGAAAGCACACACCAAACCAGGGCCCCCTCCCGCCACTATGGGCAGAGCATCACACAGGCAGAGGCCGTGGGTGCAAGTGGGGGGGCGTGGGGGGCTGGGACAGCAGGGAAACCTGCCTTGCCTCTGCGCTCTGCTTGCTGGTCTGCCCTGGCCTGGCTCTCCCTTTGCTTATGCCCTGCTTGACCCTCCGTTGCTGGCTGGGCCCTTCAGTGTTGCCAACAAGCCTCAAATATATTTCCCCACACGTTTGACCAAAACGCACCAAATCACCCCATATCACACCAAATATTCAGTCAAAATTCCTGTAAAATTCCCGTAATGTTAATATGCCGGATCTTTTGCAAATAAATGTAACCCTAATTGAATAAAAATAATTGTAACTTATTTCAATTCTCAAAATTACCATTAAAACCAACCAAAGAATCTTTCAGTCCTTCTAATACTTTTAAGATGTTTATTTTGACATGAAGGGGGTCCAGGAAGCTTTGTGCCAAATGGAAACGTGTTCGGCTGCAACCACACTGCAGAAATAATCCAGTTTGACATGCCTTTTATTGCCCTGGCTCAGTGCTATGGAATCCTGGGAATTCTAGTTTTCTGAGACATTTAACCTTCTCTCTCAGTAGACTCTGGTGTGACAACAAACTACAATTTGCAGGATTCCATAGCACTGGGCCATGGCAGTTAAAACGGTATGAAACTGGATTGTCTCTGGAGTGAAGATGCAGCCTGAGTTGGGTCTAAGACACACTGCAGAAATAATCCAGTTCAAGACCGCTTTAGCTGCCCTGGCTCAGTGCTAGGGAACCCTGGGAAGTGTAGTTTTGTGAGACATTGAGTTTGTTCTATCAGAAAGAGCTGTGGTGCCACAACAAACTACAATTCCCAGGATTCCCTAGCAGTAAGCCAGGAGAGTTGGCTGAGCTTTTCCTGAGGGCACGGGGGGGGGGCGACCACTGTCCTCTCTCTGATTGGCTGTTAGTGTGACTCCAAACAGGATTGGTTGCTCTGTAGTCTAGCTCTCAGAGGGAGTCAGAGGCTGAGAGAGAGAGAGCTTTTTCTGAGGGCGGGGCGGCGACCACTCTCCAGTCCTCTCTCTCTGGCTGAAAACTGTTAGTGTGTGACGCCAGCCTCGCTCAGACTGGAGCTGAAATGTGCAAAAGTCACCAAATCTGCACTGAAATAGAGCCAGACACCAAAATCACACCAAAAGCTCTTAAAAGTCCCCATTTTCATGTGAAATTCACCAAATTGGCAACACTGCGTGGGGTGCCCCCTGGCCTTGGTTCCCAGGGTCCACCCCTCTCCCTACCCCTCCACTGCCAAGCCAGCCATCTTTCCTCGGTGGCCCTGGAAAAGTGGTGCCCGAGTGACCTCTGGTGGCTGTCTAGAGATGGTGCTCACATTACTCTACTGGTGCCCCAGAGAAAGGCATTCCCACCAGGAAGAGGGAGAGGGGCACCCTCAGGTGTGCGCTGGACACCCCACTGGTGGGATGTAGTCTGGGGGTGCAGAGAGGGGTGCCTTGCCTCAGTGTGCCCCCCCCCACACACACACAGTCGGTGCAATGTCCATGGGCTCCCAGCACCACCCTCGCAAAGGAAATCTGTTCACCTGTAGACTAAAAGGACTTCTGGGGTGGTCCACACATAGCCGAAGGATGTGGGGAGTGGGAAGAGGCATCCCCACCCCCAGGTAGGGAGACCCAGGAAGCCTCTTGTGACAGAAGGGCCTTGGTACCTTGGTCTGTTGGAACAAGAAGCACTGGCCAGGACTGAAGCACTGGCCCTGCTGGGGCTGATGAGGCAGAAATGCGTTGACAGTAGAAACAAAACAAGAGGAGCTACTTCCCTAACTCCCTCATTGGACATACAAGGGATGGCTGGCTGAAACCTGAAAGGGCCTGTGTCTGGGTGCCTGCACAGGGGAGAAAGCTCCCCAAATACACATACACACACAGCCCCCGCCTGCCACCTCCTCTTCCTCTTCTAGAGGATCCTGATTTCCTTAAAAGGGGGGGGGGAATGGGCTCTCTGGGGAGCTGCTGGTGAAATTCCTGGGGTCCAAGAGTTGTCTGGAGGGAGACCGGGAGAAAAAAACTCCCGTAGAGCTTTGGGAGGGGGCACAAGATATGGGCCCATCTCTGGATCAGGAGGGGGGAGGGGGGGGGGGGGCGTCTGTTCTCCTAAATCTCATTCAGGTGCAAAGCGAGGGCAGAGCCACCCTCAGGGCCAAGGTGGGAACCATGCCAGTCACCCACCATTGTGAGCAAGTGAGATCCCCCGGGTCCAAGGAACATGAGTGGAGGGCCCCAAGGAAGAAGAGGGTGGCCCCTGGCAACACTGGCAGCTGAGCCTTTCTAGTGGTGGCTCTGAGTCTGGAGTAAGTCTGGATACCCTCTCCTTGCCCCTCTCTCCCTCAGTGCACCATCTGGGCAAAGGCTGGGCCAAGTCCTGAAAGCTGTTCTACCCACATCATGAAGCTCCAGACATGCAGCAGGGCCCAGAATAGGCTGGGGGGGGCTGCTTTTGAACACCCCCAGGCCATTTCCAGCCCCCATGAAGCTCTGGTCCTGGGTGTCCGTCGCCACATCCACAGGGACAGAGCCAAGAGGAACTGTTTCCCAGGAAAAGGCCTACCTCTCTGGCGCAGGATGGAGAGCGATGGCATCTCCCTGAACCGTGTGTGTGTGTGTGTGTTTATGGCCACCATCCCTTGGAGGCAAGGTCACCTTGATGGTGGGTGGGAACAGAAATATTTGGGAGTAAATATTGTGAGACTGTTTTTATCCTTCTGTGGTTGTAACCTGATCTGCACCACTTAGTAAGCAAACCAGGAATCAATGGAGCACCAGGCCGGCCAGGGCTCTTTCCAGCATTGCATCCTTAACCGGTATTGTACCAGAGATTTACCAGCACCTCCACTGTCACACACATCTGGGGAGGGCTTCTCCCATCTCACGCCAGCTCTACTCCAAGTGGTGCTCCCAGTCTGACCAGTACTGGCCCACAATTCCAGGAAAGAAACAACCATAGCCAGGGGACCCAAATATGGCACACTGGGGGGAAAAGAACTGCCAGCACCCCGCATCAGATAGCCTCAGGAGCACTGCCCAGGCTGAGAGTAAATAAGAATAATAAATAATAA
>NC_056527.1:146476630-146515058 GCF_019175285.1 Sceloporus undulatus | reverse complement strand
ATAATATATTTTTATTTATATCCCGCCTTTCTGTCAATGACAATCAAGGTGGTTTACAAGTTAAAATTTCCATACAATCCCATCTCCCAATCCCACCCTCTCCTTAAACAATCAATTAAACCTTAACAATTTAAAACCATAGATTAAAACAACAACAATATTAATGTCTTATACAATAATCCAGGAGGAGAAAGAGGAGCCTTCGTGGGCCCGGCAGGGTTTCTGAATCCGGCTGTGGAGTGTCTGGGGAAGGGGGCGGCTGGGTCTGTTTAGGGGAGGGGGTTGAGGGGGCATGGTCACAGCCACTTTGGGGGCCCAGCAAGGCAGCAGCCCCCTCCCTCCCTCCTCAAGTCAATGGCCCCTGTGGCCCCTCAGCAAAACAGTCCTCCTTGATCTCTGCCTTTAAAGGGGGTTGCTTGGCTTCTGCTTCTCAAATAAGGGCCAGCTTTAATCCAGAAAGGCAGTCAGAAGGAGAGAGGCCCTCCTCCCTCCATTTCTGGGCTAACATCTCTTTCCATGCAGCAGAAGGGCTCCCGGGGATTAGGATGGGCCTTTTGTCTCCATTGCCAAAACAAGGGGAAATGTTGATGCAAAGCAAGTGTGACTGTGGAATGTCTTCATCCACTTTGCACCACCTTGTTCCAGTGATGGCCGGTAATAAATCTTCCTTCCCTGATGGAAGCTTCTGCTTTCCACCTCCCTGTCCATCCGTCCGGAGGGAGGCTGCTCCATCTTCCTGAGGACTACTGGCATCTCTCAGGCACATGGCCAGCCATTGGTCAGAGTGCCAAATAGGAAGATTTCCTACTCCAGAAGATGGACTGGGGACCGACTAGGAGCTGGGGCCCAGGAGCTCAGGGCCTTTGGGGCTGGGGCACTGGGGCTGCAGTCCAAGGGGCCTTGGGCCTCAGTGCTCCAGGACCCATGATGTTAGTGGCCCATGGCACCCCAATGTGTATGGGCCCTGGGGGCCATGAAGCTGAGGCCCAGAAGCCCAAAGGCCCAGTGCAGCTATGGCAAAGGGGCCCCATTTCCAGGGATTGAGAACTCAGGGATTGGGGGCCCAGGGACACAGTAGCTAGGAGCCAAGGGTCCTGGAGTCCTGGCGGCCTAGGGTCCAGCTGGTGTAGGCCTCACAGGTTTAGGGCCCCGATGACCCATGGCTGTAAACATTTTAGGGGGGCCCGTGTGTGCATTGATCCTGGGGCCCAAGGGACCCATGGGGTTCGGGGCCCAGGGGGAAAGGAGGCTAAAGGCCTCGTAGCTGAGGGGCAGAGGGGGTTAAGGGGCTTTTCTAATGAGAAGAGGATTTTTTTTTCATATACAGTGGAGTTGTTAAAAGCCAAAAATACTGGATAGAAACTGACAAAATCTTAGAAAAAAATGGCAGACCACAAGAGAGACTTCAATCCAAATATACCATCTTGGATTCAGGATTATGGTTAGGGTCCCAAGGCAGGAGGTCCTTCCTTCCTTCCTTCCTTCCTTCCTCCTTCCTTCCTTCCTTCCTTCCTTCCTTCCTTCAGAAGGGCCCAGCCTCTCTCTGAGGAGCAGCCCAGGAGCCGGACCTCCCAGTTGGCACCAGTTTGGCTAACTGCCGCCCAGGAGCCTCTCTGGCCAGGAAGGGCGGGCCCAGCACTCGGAGCACAGGTGCCACAGTCTGTGGGGCGGACTCTGGCCGAGGAGGAGGAGGAGAGAGGGCCGGGAGGGTCCCAGGGCAAGCAGCGGAGCAGCCGTAGTGGGCACAAGCGCCCAGGAGGCTCCTTGCGGCGGGTGAGTGGGGGCGCTGGGGGCTGGGCTCCAGCTCCCCTTCTGCTCCCCGAGGGCGGAGGGAGAGGGGCAGTGGGGCGGGGGTCTCCCGGGTCCCCACAGCAGCCCCCTCCCCTGGGCTCCTGCTGGCTTTCCGGGGCAGCCCCTTCCCTGGGGGGGAGGGTGGGGTGGAAAAGGGGGGCGTCGGTGGAGCGAGGTCAGAGGGGCAACGGGGGCTCTTTCTGGGGGGGAGGTGAATCATTCCTTTCAGCCCGGGTTTCTTTGGGAAAGAAAGACAGGAAAGACCCGCTGTCCTCCAGCTCTCCCCCCCCCGCTCTCCCTTCCCTCTCCTTTGGTCGTCCCGGGAGAGCTCTGTCGGGGGAGGGGGTCGTTGGTCCCTCTTGGGAGCCCCTCCTTCCCTCGGGGGGCCCCTTTGGGCTGGAAAAGGAGCAGGGGCTGGGGCATCCCGGCGGCCCCCTGCCTTCCTCCCTCCTCCCTCGACAGCCTTGTGTCGGGTATCAACAAGCCGAGGAGAGCCGCCCAGCCCCGCCGAGGCCAAGGGAGAGCAAGGGGAGCAGGAGGCGCAGGAGGACAGAATCCTGCCCCCTTTATTCTTCCCTTTCATCCCTTGTTTTACGATGCCAGCCTCCTGCCCTTTGGTCCTGTCTAGAGCTTCCTCAGGAGAGAGTTTAAGCTGCCATCCCAAGCCCCCAGGATTCCGTTTAAAGCTTTCTTGATCAGATTCAAGGCGTTCTTCTCGGCCCAATAGGGCTTCTCCGCCACACGCCTAACTTCTTAGGGCCACTCTCAGGCGCTGGGGGCACTGATGCCTTCTCGCGTTTTCCTTTTGCCCAAGGTCTTCAAGCCATATGGCAAGTGAGGCCAGCCGGCGGAGCCCTGGGCGGTCAGTGAGGGTCAGTGAGGCTCCGGCCAGACTGCAGGCGGCAGAGAGCCTTCTTCAGAGGGAGGCCCTCCCTGTCTGTCGTGTTCTTGGTTCCCACTTTAGGACAGAGATAAACCATTTTAATTAATATTGTTCTTCACAAGGGCTTGAGAAAACCAATTGAGTTCTACCAAGATAGAATGTTTTGATGAAACATATCTTTACTGATCATGAAGAAGAAGAAGGAAAAGCATTCTTAAAATGAAACCCAGAGAAAAATCCTATCCCTCTGGAATAAAACCGAGTGGCAAACTGAGTTAACATCATAAAATTGAATTTGTGCTTCAAGCCTTTCATCTAATCAGCAGCTGGAGGGGGGGCTCTGTGTGTGTGTGTGTGTGTGTGTGTGTCTTCCCATCACCTGGGAAGGGGGGGGTTGAGCAGTCCTCCTCATTCTGGAAACCACAGGAGACCCTGTGCCCAAGGACTCTGGCTGGCTGATCACCCCTGATTGATCCATAGGGAACTCTCCAGCCCCTTTGATGGGGGAGGGACGTGGGGGGTTGTGGGGAGAGTTACATGGACCCCATTCATCACTTCCGCTGCAGCCAGAAAGGAGCCATCCCTAGCCTTTGGCTCCTCAGATTCAAGGTTGTTCTGTTCAGTTTTATACCATCTCTTTTATTCTTCATTAATGAATAGCAAAATTAATGAATGGCCAAACCTTTCTAGACAATTCACAAAAAAGATGTGAAACCCTAGATTGAGAAATGTACCAACGAAACACATGCAGAATCTATAAGCAGAGGGCAAAAGCAAAGGTGGGCCAGCTGCCAAGCCACAGCCCTTTGGAAAGCCAGGAGAGTGTGTCCAGACAGAAGGGCTCCCTCATGACAGACAGGCCCCCTCTGTCCTCTGGCCAAGGGCTGCCTCTGGGCAGAGGCACTACAGGCAGAGGGCTCTCCTCCACAGCAACTCCTGGGAGGACACATGGAGGACAGGCGGCAGGATGGGAAGGGCAAGGGGAAGGATGGGGGAGACCCCCCCCTGCAAAACTTCTAGTCCTCTCCCCAGCCTCCCTCCCTTGCACTGCATTTCCTCAGTCTCTTCAGCCAGTTTGTGGGGGGTTCGCTTCTGCACAAATTTGCATTGTATTTGCATATACTGGTTAATGCATATTGAATGTTATAAGCTGATCTGTAAATTATATATATATATGTTAGGAAGGATCGTTAGGGGAATTTAATTAGCTCAAATTTACGAGAACCATGTCCTAACAACGCACAAGTGGATCGTGTCCCTTGTGTATACCAGAGGTCATCTGTCCAACCCCAAGAAACAGAGACTCCAGTGCCAATGAGTTGCAATTAAAATATAAACATTTATTAAGCCACACACACAAAGGGGATCACACACGCACTCACACATTCAATGCTAAAGAAAGGGAGGGGAAGAGTTTGGGAGTAAAGGAGAAAGGTAGAGGCACCGTTGAACTAATTACCTAGGGTCTTCTCCAAGCGATGGGTGTGAGGATGTTGGAAGGTGCACCAGCCGCGGGGACACGGGAAAGCAAGTGGCGACTGCGTAGTAGGAGCTAAGTTCCAGCGGCTAAGCTAACAAGAGGCCCGAAAGCGACATGGGCTTTGGCTTGCCCAAGTGTTTCAGCGGGGCACAGTGCCCAAGAGAGCTCAAGTCTGGAGCAGTTGCTCGACAGAGTTTGAGGTTTGGAACTTTGTAGCTCACACAGCCCAAAGGGGGCTGGACTTGGGTCTTATTTATACTGCGAAGCGTGTCTGCAGGCTATAGCTAGCGGATGAACAAAGTCTTTCAGAATCTACAAGCAGAGGGCAAAAGCAAAGGTGGGCCAGCTGCCAAAGGCCACAGCCATTTGGAAAGCCAGGGAGAGTGTGTCCAGGACAGAAGGGCTTCCCCATGACAGACAGGCCCCCTCTGTCCTCTGGCCAAGGGCTGCCTCTGGGCAGAAGGCACTGCAGGCAGAGGGCTCTCCTCCAACAGCAACTCCTGGGAGGACACATGGAGGACAGGCGGCAGGTTGGGAAGGGCAAGGGGAAGGGATGGGGAGACCCCCCCTGCAAAACTCTCTAGTCCTCTCCCCAGCCTCCCTCCCTTGCACTGCATTTCCTCAGTCTCTTCAGCCAGTTTTTGGGGGGGTTTCGCTTCTGCACAAATTTGCATTGTATTTGCATATACTGGTTAATGCATATTGAAATGTTTGATAAGCTGATCTGTAAATTATATATATATATGTTAGGAAGGATCGAATTAGGGGAATTTAATTAGCTCAAATTTACGAGAACCATGTCCTAACAACGCACACAGCGGATCGTGTCCCTATGTGTATACCAGAGGTCATCTAGTCCAACCCCAAGAAACAGAGACTCCAGTGCCAATGAGTTGCAATTAAAATATAAACATTTATTAAAGCCACACAACAAAGGGGATCACACACGCACTCACACATTCAATGCTAAAGAAAGGGAGGGGAAGAGTTTGGGAGTAAAGGAGAAAGGATAGAGGCACCGTTGAACTAATTACCTTAGGAGTCTTCTCCAAGCGATGGATGTGAGGGATGTTGGAAGGTGAACACAGCCGCGGGGAACAGGGAAAGCAAGTGGCGACTGCGGTAGCTAGGAGCTAAGTTCCAGCGGGCTAAGCTAACAAGAGGCCCGAAAGAGACAGTGGGCTTTGGCTTGCCCAAGTGATTTCAGCGGGGCACAGTGCCCAAGAGAGCTCAAGTCTGGAGCAGTTGCTCGACAGAGTTTGAGGTTTGGAACTTTGTAGCTCACAAGCCCAAAGGAGGGCTGGAATCTGGGTCTTATTTATACTGCGAAGCGTGTCTGCAGGCTATAGCTACCTGCAGAACAAAGGTCTTGATGGCTTTTCTTTGTCTTAGATTAAAGCTAAACAATGGATACACAAAAAGGGTCTGCCACTTCTTTGGGAGAGGACCACTATCTAGATGGCTGAGTACTTAATGCCATCAATAGGAGAGGCATACTTCCTTTGTCCTCATTCTATCAGGTTGCCTGCGAAACTGGTAGGGCAACTCCCAGAACTGGTTTCTTAAGATTTAAATCTACCTTTTGCTATAGCCATGCCTTGCAAGGCTCCCTGGCTATGTGGTCAGCTCGCCTTTGGGATAATGGCGGCTGCAATGGGGTCAGTCAGGGGTCATGATTTTTGATCGCTTGGCACCCAAAATTTATATAAATCCAAACTCGATAACACACACACACACACACACATATATGATTCCACAGATAAATTGTGCTGTGTGTATGATGCCACAATTGAGATCCTCCTCAATGTCTCTCACAGCTACTCATAAAGATCCAAGCAATAGATATAAAAGTTTCCATCTCTGCTTGACCTGCTGCAGCAATGTCTCTCCCCTTCCCTGTTTTCCTTTTTTCAGGTGACCCTGCCATGAAGTCCTCCATCCAGGTTGTCACACTCTGGGGGAGAAGAGCCCCGGCGCACAGCATCACAGCCATTCTGATCACTGAGGACCAGAGGAGCATTGTTACCGGCAGCCATGAGGGGCAGCTGTGTCTCTGGGACCTGTCACCAGAACTCAAGGTTGTGGGCCACCCACTCATCCATGAGGGCCTCCTGCCTTCCTGCCCCTCTCTCTTCCCCTCATTCCTCCATGTGCCCCCCTCTGCCTCGCCCCTGGGCTGGCCATGTTCTGCCACCAGACCCACGTGTCACTTTCTTCCAGTCGGCAGTCCCACAAGTGTCAGGTGCCAGGCCTGGGCAGGCTCTGGGCAGCCACAGGGAGGCTGACCGCAATCCCCTGGAGCTCACCCCAGTCTCTCCACACAGAAGCCCCTCAGTTCCAGTCTCCCTCCAAGCGCCCTCCCTGTGCTCTTTCTCCAAGGCAAAATCCACCAGGAACCCATAGCTCTGTCTTTCTCACCCACTGGACTTCTTGCTCTTCCAGATTACACCGAAGCAACTGCTTTTCGGCCACACTGCCCCCGTGACGTGTTTGGCAAAGGCCAGAGATTTTGAGAAGCAGCCGTATGTGGTCAGTGCTGCTGAGAACGGGTCAGTTGCTTTGCACTCCCCATGTGCCCACCTTTCTCCCCATTGTAGTGACAAAAAGAGTGGCAGGTAAGGAGCCCCAGCATGGTCCTTGTTGGAGAGGAGCTCTTGCCAGGAGAAATGCCTGTGAGGAGCCACCAGGAAGGCCCCTTTGGGGCTGGCTGGGGTGGCACCAGAGATCCCCCCATTGCTGCCCACCAACCTTCCTCAGGCGGCGTTCTTGGTGGGCGATTCTTCTGCCTGGGAGGGAGGGAGCAAGGGAGGGAGGGAGGGAAGGGAGAAGTGAGGAGAGGGGTCCTGATGATGTCCAGAGGCCTCTGCCAGGAGCAAGGGACTGGTCCCCACAGTCGATGTTCGTATGGAAGACAGAGGCAGAGAGCAAGAGAGGGGTACTCTATGGAGACTGTAGTCATGCCTGTTCCAGTAATTTCTGTGGTGAATGGGAATGTGCCTGTTCCAGAGGCACAATGGCAGCCTTTCCTCCTGATCCTCACCATATCTCACATCAGAGGAGGAGTTCCACCATAGTGCTTTCAAAGTCAAGGGTTGCATAAGATAGTGTCTACGTGTGCACACTTGTGTGCATAATTTTTGCCAACTTGACCACTCCATTATGTTGCTCAGCCACATGTGTCCTGGTTTTCACCTGTGATTCTGGACAGGTGTGCCCCCTCTGCCCAGGCTGCCTGAAATCCTTCTCCCTGCCTCCCAGCAAAGGGTGGGGAGAGTAACATCTGTCTCTCTTTTGGGCAGAGAAATGTGCGTTTGGGACATCACCTGCGGGGAGTGTGTGGAGGACACCCGCCTTCCCTTCTGCCACACCGCCATCTGCGTAAGTATGGCCACTTCTGGCCAGGGCCCCTCTAACCGCACCTCTCCCCCCCCCCTTGAGGAGCACCCTCTTTACTGCCTCAGCTCCTTCATCCCCAGAGGGTTTGCGGGTCTGTCTTTCTGTCCTCAAGGGCCAGAAAGCAAGATCCACAGAGATCCCACTCAGGGCTTTTCTTCCAGGAAAAGGTACCTTCCCTGCATGCGGGACATGGAGCTATCTCTCTGCTTTCCACCATTTCTTGCTTGAGATTAGGATGGATGGTCTCATTTCTGTCTCTGGCATCAGGAGCCATCAGTGCCGATGCACATGGCCAAGGGGGAAGGGAGAAGCCCCCAAGGGGAGTGGTATGCCATGGCAGGGTGAGCGGCAGTTGCAGGGAAGGTGCCAGGCCCTGACAGGTTCTCTGTGCCCACCTTTGGCCCGTGGCATGAAGGAGGGTCTGCCAAAGGAGAGATGGTACTCGGGGGAGTGGGGAGGAAGGAAGCCCACAAACCTGGCTGGGCTTATGGGGCCATGTTCCTTGTGACGATCTCTGCATCTGTTTGCCATGTTTTGTTTCCTAGCACATGAGCCCAGAGGCCTGGAACTGGGCGCCATCTTTGTTGGTGCACCAGGCTAACCTGCTCCGGCTTCTCCCCATCTCCTCCCCCATTACCACCCCACTCTTTTTGCTCAGTATTACCACAGCTCCTTCCGCATGACGGGTGAAGGCTGGCTCCTGTGTTGTGGGCAGTATGACAACATCCTCATCCTGGATGCCAAGACGCTGGCCGTCCTCCATGCCTTGACTTCTTCCCACACACCAGACTGGGTCAGCTGCATGTGCCTGGTCCACTCCCCCCGGATCCAGGGTATTTCTCCCACTCCATAGCTCTCGGGGGAAGGGAAGAGTTCTGTTGGGGGGGGGGGGACTGCGGCACACCAAATCTCCCCACTTATCCCCCTGTGTGCCAACCCCCTGTGGCTCTGCCCCACTTCCTTCCCACTGAGTGAGGTCCCCCCTTGGGCTGCCATAGCTGCTTCTTCCTCTTCCTCCTCAGAGGACTCCTTGATCGCTGTCTCGGCCACTGGAGTCCTGAGCGCCTGGGACCTCTCCTCTTCCATCACCAAGATCCAGGTGAGAGACTGGGGGGGCACCTGAGGGAAGGTGGGCTGGCAGGGGGTAGGGTGCTGCTATTCACCCCCCTAGCAGGGAGTGTGGGTTGGCTGTGGGGGAAGGCTCTTCTGCCCCCCATTGGCAAGGAGGTGAGGTGAGGGAGGCCACTCAGCTCTGCCCCCATACCCCCGTCTTCTCCTGCTTTGGTTTGTAGGAGGGGCAGAGGGTCGACGAAAGGGAGTCCACAGCACTGGGTTGCTCCTCCTGCCAGGCCATCCGCTTTTGCACCTACACTGAACGGTTTCTCCTGGTGATCTTCTCCACCTGCTGGAAGGTAATGGTTGCTGGTCCCCTTTCCCCGCTCTGCCCCAAGGCAGGCGGGCAGGCTGGGGAGCTCTCTGGTCTGGTGGGACTCCAGGTCCCATCTGCCTCATTAGCCTCAGAGCCATCCCTCAGAATTTCAGCCCATCAGCACACTTTGCCCATCCTGATGTGACACAGAATTTCCTAAGGCAATCCTAACAGATGAGTATAAATAGAAAAGCCACAAAAATAAAATTCCATGTGTGAAGACAAAGTGAAGAAACCAAAGGGCTTTGTCTGATTTTGATTTCAACAAAGATTCACTTCTGCCCACTCTGGGGCACTAAACTAAGTTGATTCCAGGGATTTAATAAGTCATCTGGGGTCTTTCCTGTACCTGCCACAGAACTCTGTCTCAAATGTTCCTCTTGGAAAAATTTAGTGGGTCTTCCTCCTCCTCCTCAGGAATGAGGGGTCTGTCTTGAGGTCTGCCCTCCTTGCCCACACTCCAGAGCCCTCTGGCCCAAGGAGGCCGCCCCAGCCTTGACTCGGCAGCAGGCCTCCCATGTCAGACAGAGGGGGTCTCAGGCTCAGGCTCCCCTTTGAACTGGGGGCTCTGGGTTCTTGGGCCTAAAGGGGCAATCTCAAGCTCTCTCTCTGCCTGTCTAGAGGAGGAAAAGGAGGAAGAAGCCTGTCCAGGGATATAAACTGGGACCACCAATTTCTCATGCCAGTTGAAACAAGTTGAAAGACCTTTTTTTTTCCTGGGCGTGAGAGAGACCCTTGTGGAGCCTCTGCTCGTCAGGGACATCTCTGTTAATGTCTGCGTGTCAATACAAAAAGAGCACACAGACACATGCAGACACACACAGGGCCCCCTCCTTTTGTGACTTCAGGTGTATGATTACTGTGACTTTTCCCTGCTGTGGACCGAATGGAGTCCCAGGGGCCAAAGCTTTGCTGGGGGTGATGTCCTGGCTGCTCACCGGCTGATCGTCTGGACGGATGGTGGGCATGGATACATCTACCAGCTGCTGAACAGGTCAGCCCAGGGGAAGCCAAGAGAGAGACATGTTGATAGTGGCTAGTTAAATGTCCATGCTAAATTTATATTTTAGAATATTAGCGGCTTTTCTTACAGCAAATATATATAGCCTATATCCTGAGGTCAAATGCTGTAGCCACATTTTACTTATGTTGTGTACACATAAGCATATTTTCCTTGAATTTCCTTAATACCTTTTACTGATTTGTGCTGGCTCTGTGCCATAATAAATGTTGGATGTTGTTGCCCAGGAGCAGCCCACCCCACCCCAACCACATTTTTGGCACCAGCTGACCCTGGAGGGGCTTATTGTGGATAAATGCCCCCTCCTCAAATGTTACCAATTGGCTGTGGTGGGTGGCATGGGCTGGCGCTGCTGGCACCAGGTTCTCTGAGGAGAGGGGCTGCCTGGCATGAGTCCGAACTGGAGATGGGCTTCCTGCATATAACACACACACACACACACTCCACTGCTTGTTGCAGAGATCCATTGCGGTTGTCTTGACCTCCTCGTCCTCTTTCCCAATTATTCAGCGGCCTTTCCCGGAGCATCCAGCAGCCGTCCGGGGGAGGAGTCCTCAAAGAGACAGTTTACCCTCTTTTACTCTCCTCTATTGATGTAGAAGATGAGAAGGTAAGACCCCCTGCTGGAGGATGACTCTGTGTGTGTGCTGCGGGGGCAACATAGCGGGGTTCTTCACTAGAGGCAACTGGGGGATTCCCATGCCGGTGGGGCTCTGAGTCCAGCCCATGTTTTGCTCCAGGGTGAGAGGAGCTGCTCTCTGGGGGCAAGGACCGGGAGGTCCAGAGCTTTGGACAGCTCCTGTGGGGCTCCCCCAGCCCCCCTGGGATGAGGGCACCAGCCACCGGGGGGGGGGGTCCCTGCGGCCCCTTGGCAGGAAGGGGCCCCACCCTGAGCCAGTTCAAGGCAGGAGCCTTAATCTCCTGCCTCTGGAACTCCCTGAAGTAAATGGAGGAAGGCTGACATGGCGGCTCTCTCTGTCTTTGTCTCTCTCCTTAAAGCAGAGTTTCTCTTACATGATGGGCTTCATGAATGAGAGAAAAGACCCCTTTTATAAGATCCTTTACTCTGGAGACGCTTCCGGGAGAATCACATTGTGGCACATTCCTGACGTCCCAGTTTCAACTCTAGACGGTTCTCCGAAAGGTTGGGGCAGTTTCTGTTTGGGGTCTCTGGGCTGGACTGAGCAGTCTGCTGGATAAGACAAAAAAGCCAGGATAGATATTCAGTCAATAACGACCCATCAATGGAAGGAAGGGAGAGGGAGGCCGAGGCTTAAGGGCAGGCCTCAGTGTGCCTTCCAAGGCAACAGCAGAATGTGGTCCCGTTGATCTCTGTGGTTACTGCCTACAGTTCATGGGATGAAATATGGGTGGCTGGCATGGCCATCATCTCCAGGCTGTTCTGCTTCAGACAGGCCTCCTTTGCCTTCCCTGCAGAGATCCCAAGAGTAGCATCCTCCACCCTGCAGGAGTCCTTCGACGCTCACCATCTGCTCATGGCAGAAGGGTTCTGGGGCCGCCTCTGGGGCAAAGCGGACACTACTCCCACCACCACATTCACCCTGTACATCCCTAGCCTCGATATGCTGGTGTGTGGCTGTGAAGATGGCAGGATTGTGGTTCTGCCAGCTCTGGCTGCTGCCAAGGTCTGCCTCTTGGAGGATCCATCCTTCCGGAAAGGTGAGTGGCACCGGCAGACTTCCCCCCAAGAGGAGGATCTGGTCAGTGGTCTCTGAGGGAGGAGGCTTCCAGGTGGGTGCCATGAGAGCCCCTCATCCAGCCACCAGCTGCTTGGCCCTTTACTCTCTGCCAGCAAAGCCTTCAGTGGCGAACAGGGGGCCCTCCTTCGGCCCTGCCCCCTTCCCCCCCCCCCCCATTGCTGCCTGTCTGTGTTGACATTGCTGAGGAAACCCACCTCAGAAAGCCCTGGCCAGAATCTCCCTCTAGCTAGAGAAGGCTCTGTTTGGTCCAGACCCTTGGCTGTCACAGCAGATGACTAACTGGAAACCCCCAAGAAGCCCTCTCTCCTCCTTCACCCCAATAGTTGCCCCACTGTACCTCTGCCTTTCACCTTGGTGGCCATGTATAATGCACGCCCACAGCTGCTAGCTTTTAAGAGACCTCCATGAATGTATCCCTCCCTGTTTAGAGCCCACATCCTTTCTGTGGCAGTGAGTCCCACAGGTCAGTCAAGCACTTTGTGAAGAAATGTTCCTTTTTCTCTGTCCTGAACAGTTGGATTTGGGCTGTGTGAGTGGGTGGGAGAGAAGGTGTGTCCACTGGTGGGGGAGCCTTCTGGGGATGGCCACGGACAAGTCTGACAAAGAGGTGAAGGACAAAGAGGAGGAGAAGGAGGATCACACCCCTGGTCCTGCCTCCCTGCAGCAGTCTTGGCCACCTTTCCCCTTCGGCTGCTGCAGCTAAGTCCCTGGAAGCCCATATGAAGAGTGAGCATCCACGTTTAAGACCCTGGAAACCCACAGATGGGGGCAGTCAGGGGCCAACCTGCCTCTTCTCTGGCCATCTAAACGTCTTTGTGACCACAGTGATCCAGATGAGTGAAGGGCCAAATTAACAGATTGCACATAGTGCCACTCCTGTGGCCCCCAGAGGACACAGCAGGACCCACTGCAGAAGCCCTGTGGGCCCCACAAGTGGCCTTTTGCCACAGGATGTTGGCCCCCTTTTGTGAGGAGAGGTGGGGACCCCACTTGACCCATCTCCCCCTCCCTTCCTCTCTTTCAGATACCTTGCCCTACAGGACGCTCAGCGGCCACAGCAGTGGGGTAACAGCATTGCTGTACCCACATGGCCGATCGGCTCAGTTTGACCCCAGCTGGCTGCTCTCCGGGAGCCAGGACTCCCATGTCATCTGGTGGGACATGTTCACTGGGGAGAAGCTGCACGACTTCTCCTTGCATGCTGGTCGCATCACAGATATGCTGCTCTCCTCAGAGAATTACCAAGTAAGTGGGGAAGGAATTGGGGGGGGGGAGAGAAAGGCCCAGCCGAAGGACAGCACGGCAAGTGTTGGAGGGCAGCGGCAGTCGGAGGAGAGACCAGGAGCAGGGCACCATTGGCTGGCACCAGGGAACCTCCGTTGCACCTGGGCAGTTCTTGCGTAGGCAGCAGAGAGCCAGCTCACAGTTGACGCTTCACTCGCACATCCATCAGCTGTTCGGTGGCCTCCTCTGTGCAATCGCTGCCTGCGCTCCACCTCACTCACCAGGCAATTTGCCTAGTTTGACTCTGCAGCTATTTCTGTCTTGCGTGCTGGCGGATGGAATCAGGCAATGGGTGGAGGAGTGCAGCTTTTAAGATAAATGGCCTACCCTCAACATATAGAACCTCACCCAGCCCCTTTGCCTCCTCCTTCTGCACTAAGGCAGCTGCTGCTGCTTGCGAGCGCCCTCCTCTGGTCAGATGTAGTTGCACTGGGATCTGAGTGCATTTCTGAGGATACCACCAGTTTCCATACGTGGAAACAGTGGCATGCCCACACTGGTGTCACATGGCGTGGGGGGCTGTGCCAGAGGGGCATCCAAAAGGGGGTGCTCAGCCCTCTCTTTGGCCATGACAGGAGACCTCATGAGGTAATAATAATAATAATAATAATAATAATAATAATAATAGAGGGCCATAATAATAATAGTAGTAATAATAATAATAATAATAATAATAATAATAATAATAATAAAGGGCCCAGTGCAGACCACACACCCCATGCTCCCTAGTGATGCCACTGCTTAGAAAAATGGTTTCTGGAGTTTATCACACGGGGACAACTGGAAGTATAAACTGATTAACCCGTAATAATCCCACAATTGCGCAAATGGTTTTCACACAACGTCGAGAGGAAACGTGATTAAAGTGCCACTATCCTGTGAATAACCAGGCAAGAAACAGCAGCAGATCATTCACAGGATTTTCCCATGAATGACTTTTTGCTGTTTATTGCCTGATTATTCCCTGGTTATTCACAGGATAATGGCTGTTGTGTTAATCTCATTTTAATCATGATTTAATATCAATTGCGATTTTCACAAGCTAATCACTGTTAAACTCCACATTTCCCCCTGAGTGATAAACTCTGTTGGATCAGAAGTAGGTTCCTGGGCCGTCAACCCCTTTTGTGGGAAAGAGGAATCCTGGTTAAGACTCAGCCTCCTATGGCAAAGTTCACACGTGAAAGTGCTGAATCTCTTCAGTCTCTCTCAGACTAGTTTTAGCAAAGTAAGGTAAATGGGCACTGTGCAAGCTTCATATCTAAAAATGTATTAATTACATTTAACGGCACATTCAAATCTATATGCAGGCAGTGCCTAACTATAGGAAAGTTTCAGGGAGAGGAGCCTTTCTGCAGATCTTGCCCTCACCATCTTGAAGGAGGAGGTGGAAGAGGCAGGGAAGGGAGGTCTTTTAGGTGCTCCTAAACACACTTGGAAGGTCCTCTGGCCACGTGTCATGGGTCCTTAGGAAATGCACCTCCACAATGGGTGACAGGGCCAATGGGGAAAGTTCCAGGATGCCAAAGATGGAGGTGCGCCAGCAACCCTAACTGCCTAAGCCCCCTTCCTCTAACAGCAGTTGTGTGAAGGGGTTTAAAGGGAATGCTTGGTTGAGAAGCGCTTCCCAACACTTTCCCAATGGAGCAGCTGCAAGAGAGAGCTCTGCCACCATTTGCTTCTGCTTCTGGTCTCTGTTTAAGGTGGGAGATAAACTGCCCAAATGGTAGGCCATCTACTCAGAGAATTGCAATGCCCCTGTCCCCAGACTCCCCAGATTGTGAGAAGGTCTGTGTGTGTGTGTGTGTGTGTGTGTGAGTGAGAGAGAGAGAGAGAGAGAGGCTTTGTGCAGCAATGGCCTTGTCTTCAATGTGGAGGTGGAAGACACATTTTCACTGCCTTGAGACGCTCTGCGAGAAGATTGAATTTCCATACTCAATGCAAATCACTTGGATCTCCCAATTATTTTGCTTAGGCATGTTCCCTTTGCCACTAACCTGACATTGAGCAGTGCAGCATTGTTGTAATTTTTAAACCCTTCCAGAATTGTTTTCCTGGCCTTTCTTTGCAGTTTAAGAGCCACCGGCTTGTCTGCTGCCTGTGTGGCGACCACTCCGTGGTGCTTCTGCATATCCAGGCCCGGAGGTGCCTCTTGGAGGCCAGGAAACATCTCTTCCCAGTGAAGACACTGCGGTGGCACCCTGTGGAAAACCTCCTGGTTGTTGGCTGTGAAAACGGCTCCATTTATATTTGGGATATTGAGACAGGTAACCCAAAAGCACCTCTCCTGCCAATGCTGGGCGCACCCGCCTGGATTCCCTTCTTTTTTGGTTCTGTAGCGGCGCTTCAAGAGGCAGACCCTGACTTTTATCCAAGGAGCTTGAAGGCAGGTTCTGGCTGCTTTTTCCAGTGCTCTGGACCTGGTCCGGAACAAAGGGAATTCTCACCCTATTTTTAGTAGCCAAATGGATGACCTTGTAGGAGCTGGAAATATGCCCACCCCACCCCTGCTCACCGAATTAACAAACTTTACCCCGATGGAAAAGCTGGCTTTCATTTAGGGAGCCATTATGGGACCCTTGCATTCTCCCTGAGAGCTCTGCCAGCTTATGGCTTCTTTCCCTGGTCGCTTTGATTTGGGGAGAGGGGCTTTCCACAGAGGCTGGATCACAGCCATCTCTCCAGAGTGCTTTGGATGTAGATTCCTGCATAGCAGGCGTTGGGAGACATGGTCCTTAGGGGCCCCCTCCAACGCTAGGATCCTTGGATTCTGTGGGAAATCCTGTCATTGGCTACAGTGGTGTTGGGTTGGGCTCGACTGGCAACACTCCTGGTGTCCCTCCGAGGCGAGAGTAACTGCAGGCAAAGCCAACAGGAAGAAGGAGGGCTCCGTCACGGGCTCCAGGTAAAGACATGTCAAGGGGAAGTAAGTTAGGGAGACAGAGAAATCCTTGTTTAGAAGCCTCCTCCTCGTTGTCCAGTCTCCTCCTTCTCTTTGGCACCGGGAACACTAGAGGGCAGCCTTCCAACGCAAGTGGAGGAGAGGATCCTAGAAAGGTTGGGGAAATTTCAGTGGATGGAATGGAGTCAGGTGGGAAAAGGAGGAGGCCAAGGGACACCCACAAGCCTCACTGGGCACTCCTCCCCGCTGGGCACGCTGCGCATGTGCCCTTGCACTCCAGCAGGTGCCCTGGGCCAATCTGCCAGGCTCTGCACAGGCGCCAGGCTGCTGACCAGAGGTCAGTCCACAGCCTGGATTTTTCTTTTCTGGGCTGCAGAAGAGATGCCTGTGCAAAGGCAAGTGTGTGTGTGTGTGAGTGTGCATGATCGGGGTAGGGGGCTGTGCATCTTCCCCTTTTTTGATAGGAAGCCCATTTACGCTTGTATGCACATGCTTGGTCTCTTTCTGGTCTTCTGTCCCAGAATGGCAGAGTTTGGCCCTGGGATTGGAGGAGGCTGATCACAGGCCTTGCAGGCATGACCGGTGTGGTGCTGCTCTTCAGTGCACCGTGTGCCGCATCTGCTTCACCACCTCAGGCTCAGACCCTTCCTGCCCCTCTTGTGCCCTAGGAGTTCTGGAGCGCCATGAGAGCGGTGAGATGGCCAAGGCGATCCTGGCTTCCTGCGAAGAGTCGGCCATTGCCACCATGGCTGACCCCTTGCTCCGGGTGTTTGAAGAAGACGGTTGTGACCAGCACTTTGGGGGCATACCAGCCTCCTGCTTCACCTCCTTCTATTCCGGCTCCTGTAAACTTGGATCCCCCACTTCCTCCAGTGGCCTTCCTTCGCAAGCAAAGTCCTCTTGTCTCTGGGTGAGTGGACAGGAAGGGTCAGCTTGGGGGAAAAGAATTCGGAGAGGAACCATTTTATTTGCATTTCTATTTGTGAAGAGCCCCATTGCAGAAGGGGTGTGTGTCTGTGTGTATGCGTGTGTGTGTGCAGTATGCATACTTTAGAACACATGCACCCGCACACAAGCAAAGCCATGTAGATTGTCCTGAGAGCATAGCAGGGAAAGCAGCCTGAAAGCCCCTTGAAAGTTCAGGGATCTTCTTTATTCAGAAAGCAAAGCACTGGAGGAAACACCTGCCTGCCTCTGAAATCAAAAACAAGTAGCTCAGCTGGGCTGTGGACCCCACAGTCCCTTCCATTCCCCAATGTTTGCTCTTTTGCAAAGCCTGCAAATCAGCTGGAAGGTGAAAGGTCCTCTCTCTCATTTATCTTGACCTGCTTGGGCCCTCTCCTGCCAGCCAATGCACCCATCTGTTTGGTGGAGATACTGCAGCGGTCAGGGGGAGGCTGCCTGGAAAAGGTCAGTGGAGCCTCTTGACCTTCTCTCCTTGTGTGTCTTCCCAAAGCGCTTGGAGCGAGGAGGGGGGCATGGAGTTGGGCGTAGGGTGCTCTCCCTCCTCCTCTGGGGTAACAATGGGAACCAAGGATGGAGGCAGAGTGGGAGTGCAACAGATGGGGCACCTGAGCTGGAGATGGGGCACCCTCCTTTGCTGCCCCCCACTCCAGTCGCAGCAGCTGCCCAGAGGAATCAGGTGGTGAGGGGGAGGGGGCTCTGCACTTGGAGTGAAACAAGGTTCTGCTCCTGGTAATGGAAGCAGTGATGGTGCTGGTGAGGAGGGCTGTTCTGCTCCCAGCATGACCTTCACCATTGGCTTGGACAGATTTTTGTCATGACACTGCCAGCTGAGCTCCTGGCTCTCCTTCCTGTGGCATGGGGCTGTGAGTGCCTGGTTGCTATTTACCTCCAATTTGTGCTGCTGCCCATGGGACATTCAGCTCACAGAGACAGTGCAGAGGGATTTGCTCTTGCTTCCCTCTCCCCAAGGCTGCCTGGAGACACTGCGGAAGGCCTCCAGTGCTCCAGTCAGGCCCCCTGCCCCCCCCAGTCTGGCTACTGTGTCTTCTGGAGGCTGTCTTCTTTGAGCTCCGGTTGGGCATCCTCATGAGAGGGCTGGCAGAAGCAGGAAGAAAGGATCATGCGGCCTGCCCCATGGGACTGAAACGGGGTCTGGCTCTCCTGGAGGTGGCCAGCATTCAGCAAGAGCAGCCAAAGAGGAGGATGCAGGCCAGGCTGGCCTTGGAGTGCAGATCACGGAGACATGCATTTCTCAGATGGAAGCCAGGACAGGTGTGGCCAAGCAACACCAGAGTGTGGTCAAGATGGCAAAGGTTGTTGATGTGAAAGAAAAGATAAGCCAGAAGAGGCTGCAGCTGTTTGCTTTTGCTTCAGTCTGCAGGGAAAGGCAAGATTCCTCCTCTCCTTTCCCTGATGCTTCTGCTGTGATGCAGCGGCCACCCAGCAGCTCCTTTTGGGTCTGGCATGGCTGCTGGCTGAGTAAGAAAGGGACCGTCTTCCCTCCTGGCCAGCAACCCCACTGGAAGGGGCTGCCATGCAGAGGCACCATCCCACCCACACCAGGGGCCACAGCTGATGGATGGCAGAGGCACCTCACCGGCTGTTCAGCTCTCTTTGAATGTCACCCTGCATCTCACTAGTGATGCCCCTGCGTAACAGGACTTTCACTTCCTGCCCCTTGGTATATGCATTGCTCTGTTCTAAGTACTATTTGCAACTGCTTTGGACATTTGCTTTTTCACTGAAGATCTAGAACTTATCATGTTGCTTGCCACCATGCATCCCTTTAGTCAGGACAGTGGTAATGTTCCTCTTACCTTTTCTCTTTCAGCAACCCTCCACCTGCCCTGGCCAAAGGCCGTTTACCATCCTACCAGTGAAGACGAAATGGGAGAAGGCAAACTTCCACATCCTTCTGTTTGATCTGGAGAAACTGGCAGAGTGGCTGCGATCCCCTCCGCTCAACAACCTGAGGTCCTCCAACTCCTTCCACAGCTATGGGGATCTAAAGAGAGCTAAAAGCTCTGCAACAGAGAAGAGGACGCTGGTGCTAAGGAGGAACCGGACCTCCAGGTCCCTCTTCCCACCAGGTGGGCCGGCCAGGGAGGCTGGGGATGCACAGGCCTTTGGGGAGAGCCATGCTGGCGCTGCCCCCATGACTCGGCCCCTGGACCAAAGCGGGAGCGGCATCAAAAGGCACAAGAAGCCCAAGAGCTCAAAGAAGGCGAAGCGGCAGTCCTCTGGAAAGAGCAATGTGCCAGTGGCCACAGAGGTGGGCAAGCTGCTCCTGTCGTGCCTCTTGCCCTGGGGAATGGACGGGGAGCAGGACGAGCTCTGCATGCGGTGCCTAGACATCTGGAGGCTTCTCTCCCCAGTCTCCCTTGGACAGATTTCGAGAGACAGCCATCTCTCTCTGGCACTGCCAGGAAAGAGGAAGGCGGTTCTTCCCTGGACGGTGAAACCTGAAGGGAGGAACTTGTTTTCCAGCAAAGTGCTGGACTTGTGTGATAAGTATATGAGCATCACTCAAGAACAACAAGCCAGACAGAGCAGCAGAAGCACCAAGAGCAGCTCTGAAAGATCCCCAACTCTGGTTTATTTGCTGAGCAGGATATGTTTAGTCCAGAGGATTCTGAGGATGCCTCAAGAAAATATTGGGTAAGAACGTCCACCTTCATGCTTTGCACCAAATAAAGGCAGTGCACCTGTTCCTATTCATTTCCCCATATTTCTGACAGCAGGACTTCACATTGACCACCCTTGAATGCCATTTTGTGTGTTCTGCCCACTTTTCATCCCACCGAGAGCATTTTAAATCTCAACTAAGTTGGTGGTGGTCCTTCCCAGGTCCCTCTGTGAAGCAACTCCATCCACAAAGCTTTTGACAGCAAATGGCTTCATTCTTGCCAGGCTCCTTTTGGAAGATTGCACTACCATCCTAGCCCCCATTGGGCTGGGACTCCGAGGGCCAAATGGAGGCAATGTGGGCACAGCTTGTGAATGTGCTGACAGCCCTCTTGGGAAAGGACTTTCCTTGGCTGGTCCCTTGGTGCTTGCCTTCAGGGCCATTTGAGGGCTGGATCATAGTGGTGGGGGGCAGTGGCCATGGTAGCATAATTGACTGGCCCCCAGGCAAGGGGATGCTGTACTGGAGAGGCCTCCATGGCTGCAATCCCACTGAAGGCACCTTGCTCTGCGGTTGAGCCCAGCAGTTATGGCTGCCTCTGTCCCAGCCTTGGGGACCACCTGGGGACCAAGGTAGTGGGGCTGGGGGGGGGATGCCAGGAGGTTGTAGGGGGCCTGAAAAACATGGGGGAGGAGGCTGTCCTCCCCACCCCCCATCCACCAGTGACCGACATTATCTGTCCACTGCCACCCAGCCATGAGCACCCATTTTTTTGCCAGGCTGCCAAGATTTCCTGGCCAGGCAGTGATGGTTTTCCCTTCAGTCCACAGAAACCAGAGCCTTCCCGCCCCAAATGGCGTCCTGCCCCTTCTACTGGGGTCCCCAGTCTTCAACAGGAGCCTGCCAAATGTGAGTATCTGGGGAGAAGGCTGGATCCTCCCCAGCATTGCCTGCTTCACTTCCTTTGGGAAGTGAAGCAGGGAAGCAGAGTCCATATGCAAACGTTCATTCTCAGCCTGGGGGTCTCCACAGGGTCTTCGGGGTCTTTGGGCCTTGGCACCCTTATAGGCCCCTGGATCTCCTCCCTGCCTCTGACATCCCACCACCCCTCCTAGCCTCTCCAAGCCAAGCACCTCCTTCCAGCTTTTCCCAGCATTTCTTTTACCTTATTTTCCTACTTAAATGGCTTCCTCTGGTGAACTCCAGAGTGGGGTACCATAGACACTGGGGCTGGTGTTAGGGGGTTTCCCTGCTGCTGTCGAGGAGAGAGCGGGTGGCACCTCCCTGGCGAAGCCATTAAGGCAAGGGTCTCTGCCTGCCGGGGGGGGGGCATTTGGTCCTGGCACTCTGACGAACGCTGTCTCATTGGCTTTGAGGTGCATTTGGGGTCCCGGTTGGTGGTCTGGAGGACAGTTCCCTTGTCAGACTAATTTCTTCCTGGCGAGACCAGTCCGTAGAGGTAAGTCACGCTTCAGGCATACAGCAAAGTGGGGAGGGGCATGCATACACGCGTTTGCCCCTGTCATCATGAGTGGGTTGCCCCACTGCCTGGCTGCTCTCCCACCTTCCTCTCCCCCTCCACCTGTCCTTCCTTCGTTGAGCATGCCTGTCCTCTCCCTCCCTTGCCCCCCCTACAAGAAAGGCTGGCACCTCTTGCCCCCGCTCACCTGGATCTGCTTCTGTTGCAGGTGGCAGAGGCCATGCAAGCGGCTCTACTGGCAGAGGTCCAGTGGGGCATGAGGAGCCGGCGGAAGTCGCTGGCCAACGGCCATGGGCAAATGGGCACCACTGCCAGGGAAGTGTCTGGCCATGGCCAGCCAGAGAGAAGGAAGAGCCCTCCTGTGCTGGGTGAGTGCAAGGCTCTTGGCCTGGGGGTAGGTAAGTGGGGAGGGGTCAGCAGGAGACCTCCCTCCCTCCCTCCTTCCAGTGGTTCATCTAAAAGAGAGGAGCCAAAGAGTCAGGTGGGGAAGTGTTGGGATATAGCAACTTCGCATGCTGAGACCTTCTAGTAATGCATGTCTATGGTAGTTTATTGCTTACTAACAACCCCTCCTCATTCCCTGTTTACCCAAAAAGAACACACCTCACCTTTTGTCCCTGAAGAAGAATCGCCATTACTATCTCTTCTTCCCTTGCCTTTGTCCAGAGCTGATGCCTTCATGCTGAGGGAACCTAAAATCCCAAGGTAGCCAAATTTTGGTTTTGTAGCTGAAGAATTGCTTTGGTATCATGATGAGCAAAGCATCTGTGCCACAGTCCAAGGCTGTCTTCATCTATATGCCCTTGAAGCATATTCACTTGTGCAGTTGAAAGATCTACTTCATAGATGCCATCAGGAAGCAGGGGTCCTGTTTGCCTCCCCTGTTTGCTCCCATTCCAGCTGCTGGTAATCTCTGTATTTAAGGTACGGAGAGAAGTGTACATTTGCAAGTGCTTCTGGGTGTCAGTGCCACCTTTGAAACCCCCCAGAAGCAACTGAGATGTGTCCTTTTTATGGCCAACATTAGGCAGCTACAAATTCTATGGAAACGAGGCAACATTCTCAGATTTATCTTTTATCAATGAGATCAGGCAGCTATTAAGCGCTCGCTGTTCTCCTGTTGTAACTTCATAATACAAAATGTGGAGTCTTTATGATTTGGATCCACACCATGGAAATAAGTTTTACAGTTGGATCGTTTCTTTTTACAACAGACCCAGTCTCTACTGTATAACTTTTAATGCTTTTGCTCATGGGATGGAGAGTCCGCATCTGAATTTATGTTACAAGGTGATATCCAATTTTCTTTAGCCCATTAGCTGAGCTTTAAAATTAAGTGACCCCAAGTTTATATTCAATCTTATTAGTGAGCCTTCTCAGTGATAGCTAATTTATAATCTCATGCTGTGGATATCTGTCATGAAAATTTGTGACTAGGACAAACATTCCAGGAATCTAAGGAAGGTCCATTTTTTAAAAAGCCATAAAGAAAACCAACTGTCTTTTGGAGGGATGTTCATAATCACACGCCAGTACCAAAGCCCCTTCTCTCGCTGGCCCTTTCTGTATGGGGGACTGGGGTTATGCTATGTTTTAACTGCCCCCCAACCCTGCATTTCAAATGGTTTCTCCTCAGCTCATGCTTTCTCTCTTTGTGCTTTCAAGTCACACATAGACTTCATGATGACCCCATGAATCTTCTTGGGTTTTCTTAAGCAAGGAATATCCCAGGTGGTTTGCCCTTTACTTCCTCTGAAATATTGCCTACAGTCCCTGCTATTCTTTGGTGGCTCAGCTTTGACCCTGCTGAGCTTCTCAGAGCAGGTGGGATCTGGTGCCTTCAGGGTGTTTAGGCCTTCCTCTGTTCTACCCAGGTTTGTTTGGAAGGAGGGCATCTGACCTTGCAGGGAGTTCAGGCTGCAAACAAGGCATTTGGGAGCAGGTCTTGGTTGCTTTGAAGGAGGCCTACTCTAAGGAAGCCTAAGGGTGCTCAGATCCCTCTGGTGGTGAGGGAGGAACTGGGCAAGGGGCTTTTGCAGCAGGGTCTCCATGGGCGAGGTGTCCTCCCCATCACTGCTGGTGCTGGCACTGCCTGGGTTTGGAGAGGTACCCTCTGCCAACTGCTGAGTTTTCCCATCTTCTTCCTTTTTCTGGAAGGAAAGATTGGGGTGAAAGAAAGTCGAACTATGGAATCATAGGTTGGAAGGGACCACAAGGGCCATATAGTCCAATCCCTGCCATGCAGGACGCACCCTCAGAGTATGCCAAGAGATAGTCATCCAACCTCTGTTTAAAGAGCTCTGAAGAAGGAGAATCCACCAACCTCCAAAGCTGTCCGTTCCATTGTCAACGGGCTCTTAGTCTCAGTAAGTCTTTCCTCTCCTTTCTTGCCGTCTTTGTTGTAGCCTCTGGAGCAGCTGGAACTAAGCTGGCTCCATCTTCCTCCTGTTCTTTTGCTCCCAAGTCCTGGGAAGAGAGCATCAGTCCTTAGTGCTAGTGTTTGCATCCTCATGGAGGCCGCCCTCATAGCATCTCCCAGGCAGACTTAGGTGTTCTCCTGGAGAGAAATGGTTTGCATTCATGATGAGGGTATGCAAACAGCAGTAGTTGTGGAGCCAGAGCCAGCCTAATGCAGTCCAGGGCCTTTACCCACCCTCTCCTGCCCTGTCACTCTTCTGCTGCTAGCTGCCAGTCTGGCCATTTGCTCACAGTTTTTGACTTTGGCTCCAGAAAGGTGTCTAGTTCACCCAGCACAAGTCACAAAAGAAGATCATAGAATCATAGCATCATAGAGTTGGAAGAGACCGCAAGGGCCATCCAGTCCAACCCCCTGCCATTTATCATGCTTTTTGAAGAACCGCTTCCCAAAGTGGCCAAATATATCCGTTATTCATAGTATCTGATCATCCTCCCTTGTGTTTAGAGTGTCTTGATTTGTGACTGGTCATTTGCTGGCCATTCCTGCTAGCTTAATTTGTAAGCTTGATTGATAAGGCCTGATTGGTATTGCTCTGAGGAAGTCCCATTGTGGGAGAGAAGAAAACTCATTTCTCATAATGCCTCTTTTGATCCTCAAATGCCTGGAGGAGAGAGACCTAGTCCTCTGGGTTTTGGGAGTGCACCTTTTTCATCGCTGCCATTACCCCACAGACCCAAGAGCAATGCCTTCTGTCTTCTGGGGCTTCAGCCAGGCAAGAAGGGCTTCTTTCTTCTCTGTGGCCATCAGGGATGGAGGAGGTGCTGGGTGCCCCATAGTCCGGTTTGGGACCCAAGACCCTGCCAGCAAGACCCCTCTCTCTTCTGTGGGAGGCACATCAGTGTGAACCATTAGGCCCTTGCTTCAAGTTACAGCCCTTTCCTGTAAAGGAGCAGCACAACTTAATTTTGCGTTTTACCATCCAACCTGTGGTTTAACTGGGCTGCTGCATCTTCTCATAGCCATCCACTTAAAAGTGAGCCATGATCCAATATTCTCTAATATCTGTGGTCAACGACTGAAGGAGACAAAGCGGAACACTCCCTAGAATTGCTGTGCATTTCCTTCATATATTTTGCCAGAGAACTCCTTAATGCAACAGAAATCAGATTTGTTGTGTATTTTAAAACAAAATCCAATTGTACAGGTGCCATGCTGTTCCAAAGCACTAGAAAGGGTAAGATTCTGTGAGGTGACTGTTCAAAGCTCACCGAGCCTAAAGATGTGTAATTTAAGTGTCAATGTAGGAGGCACAGGTTGCTTTAGAAAGAAAAAAGGTTCAGAGCCAGAGGTCTTTTGTGGCTACCCACTGCTTTCCTTTTTGTGGCCCAGCTGTGCCAGAGGAGCCAGGGTGCTGCCAGGTGAGGCACGCTAGTCAAAGGAGAGGATTTGAGTGGCAGGGCTCTGGAAACGGGTTCAGCTCTTCAGACCCAAAGGGACCCTCCGCCAACCCCTTTTGCACAGAAAAACACGAGGAGGCAGTAGTGGTGGTGATGGTGATGATGATGATTCCTTTCTTGTTCCTCTGCACTGAGGAGGCACAAGGGACACCCAGAGGTCTGCTTTGCTCCAAGGGCCGCTCACCTCGCCTCCCCTTCCTCTTCCTCTCCTGGACCTCCAAAGGCCTCTCTCTCGCCAACCTCCGACTGCCTGAACCAAACAGGTAGTTTTCTTCTCTAACCCTCTCCTGGAACTCAGATGAAGAGGGGGAGGCCCCTGGCACAGTTGTGGGTTGGGGTGCAACTCCCCTCCAGCCAGAAAAGTAGGGGGGATGGGTCGAGGGTCTCCTCCAGAGCCCACTGGAGGTCAGGGTCGAGGGAGAGGCTGCAGGGGTCTGCGCACAGCTGCCCACAAATGGCTTTGCTTTCATCCTTGCAGATGGGTGGGGGAAGGAGCCAAGGGAGTCCTGGGGATAGAAACGCCCTCAGCCACAGGGGAGAGATAAGAAATGTGGAAGGAGGGGCAGCTCATAGTAATGAGACCCATTTGTTAGTTCTGTACATTAAACACCCTAAAAGGACCAGATCCCCCCTGGTCTTGGAAGTTAAGCAGGGTCAGTCCTAGTTAGTCCTTGGATGGGAGACCACCAGGGAAGACCAGATGCTGGAGGCTCTATTTCAGAGGAAGAAGCTGGCAAAACCATCCTGGAGTCCTCCTCGACTAAGAAAACCCTGTGGAGTTGCCATGAGTTGACTGGTGACTGGAAGACACAGACATAAACCCAGAGAGATGAGTCCAGGAAGGGAATCTCCATCCAGGACCTTTTTTCCTAGGAGAGACCCAAGGGATGCCTTTGGCTACAGACTGAAGCATGAGGTTAGGGCTGATGGGGAGGGGAGGGGAGGGGGGTCCATGGATCTGCATGGACTGAACAAGGGATGGAGTAGGCAGTTATCATCCCAAGCCAGTTTTGTGTGTGTCCACTGCCTCAGCAGAAGGGGCAGCTGGGCCCAAACTAATCCAGTGGACCTCAGCAGGGATAAAGGTAAGGAAGGGACTTCATTTGGGCAAGAAAACAAAATGTGCTCATATAGGGCAGGAGACAGACCTTGAGCTAAACACAGTGGCCAAAAAAGACAGTAGTAGCCATAAAGCTAGAGCAATCCTGGGCTGCATTAACAGGAGCCCAGTGTCCCAGTCAAGGGAGGTTGTGGGGCAGGCCTTCTGCCCTGGGTCTTCTACCACACACCCATTGCCCAGGTCTGGGTCTGGCTGTGCCAGGTGCTGGTGATGGGGGTCTCAGTCCCTCTTTGGGGGGACTGGGGCAGAAGGGGCCAGAGGGAGCCAGGGGCAGCTGCGGAAGAGCTCTTTACTAGTCCTCTTTCTCCTTGGGTCAAAGAGGGCTCTTATCCTCCACTGGAAAAAATAAATCCATCCATCCGAGATGTGATAATGAGGGAAGTAGAGTTGATCTCTTAATGTTTTAAAATGGGCATTTGAGCTTTTAATGTTTATGGAATTAATACATTTAAAATATTAAAATTCATTTAAAGACAATAAGAACAGCACCGAACACCATTAAAAGTGCTAGTTTTAAAAGCCTGATGGCTCTTCTCCCTGACAGAAGTTGAGCAAGGACAGGGCCATCTTGACCTCTGAAGGGAGGGAATTCCAAAGGAGCCTCATCTCCTTTGTTGTTAAATATCATACTTATACTTTTATTAAGGCTTAACTATTAGTAGAGGACCACAGTGACCCCAAATGGAGGTGACCCCCTCCCCGCAGCTGCCATATTGCAAGCCAGCTTACTGGGTGCTTTCAGAAGCAGGAAGGTGGCCTTTGATTTTAAGGCTGATTAGGTTGTTGCGTAAGCTGCAATTACACTGCTTTTCGTTTTTAAAAAAATTAAGTTGATTGGACCCTTCTTTCTAGTCAGTTTCTTTTAATTGGATTGAGAGCCACAGAAGCCCCTCATAGTGCTGGGGCTTTAAGAAGGGGGAGATCACAGCTGTTTGGTAGAGATGATGGCAATGAAGGAGACTCACCCAGCAGCCTTAATCCCTCAGGTTTCTTGCCAGCGTCTGCTGCCTCCAGCCCTTAGCCACAGAAGCGCCCATCCTTGTGCCAGGGCTAGTTCGCTCTGGCATTTGTTGGGCAGAACAGGGGCCTTGCCTCAGATCTGGACTGGGACGCCTGAGTTCAGATCCCCGCTCAGTCAGGAAGCTGAGGGATGCCAGCCACATTGCTCAACTTAGCTTGCCCTGCAAGGATTCTGAAGGTGAGGCTTTGGGGGAGACCTTGGGATGCAGCTTGCAGGTGTTTAGGGGAATGTGTGGGCCTGCCCCCACTAAGAAGAGCCCCAATGTAATTGCATCATGCCAAGGCAGATCCCTTGGGACCCAGCAACCTGCATTCCCCAGGAAAAGGGGCCCCAAAAGGAGGCCCATAGGAGAGGTACCAGAGTACCTCCGCCTCTTAGCCCATGTAGCCTCTGTATGAGAAGCTGCCCGAATGACTGTTCTGACTGGTGGCCAACAGATGGCCCTTCTCCTGCCTGGCTTCCTCCAGTCCCTTTGGGGGGGGGGGCACCAGGGTTAGTGATAGTCCCCATAGCATGACAGGTGTGAGAACCTCTTGGTTCACTCTGGTGGAGGGAAGGAGGGAAGGCCTCTCTGGTGCTTTTGGTCTGGCTGAGTCTGGCCTTATGCCTGACGTGGATGTGGCACCTGGGGTCTCTGGACAAGAGGGGCCACATGTGCTGTTGGGCTCTGTGAATGGCATAGCTTGGCATAGGAGGGAGAGCCTCCTCCGGCTTCTGTGAAGCGGCCTTTTGCCCCTGTGTGGCCACATGGCCAGGCAGCTGGAGGTGGGGAGGAGAGGCAGCCCCACTGGGGGTCAGTGCTGGCAGCCCCTCTCCTGCCTCCCCAAAGAGCTCTTTTCCAGCACCATATGGTGCTGTATCTGCTCCAGAGTCCCAATTTATGGGTATCTTGAAATTAATTCCTTAATTTGCTCTAAAAAATTGTAATGAAGATGTTGACAGCCTGACATTTAATCCCCCAAAGAGCAATGCCAAGGAGGCAGGTCTCCTCTTAGGAACCGGGTGGCAATGGAAATGTTTCCCAACCTCCCCCCCCCCGGGCCGGTCAGGAGCCCTTTGGGCCACCATCGCTGGCTGGACTTTAGAGGCCCGAGGTCAGGAGGTCCTGTCTTGCCACCCAGGCCACCTTCCCTTGCTTGTGAACTTCTCATCAGCTTCCAGCCTCACACTTTATGTGCAGATACAAACACAAACAGAGAGAAAGAGAGAGCACTGAGCCTCCTAAGGTTGCCTTTTGATCCTGCAGTCAGCTGGGCTAAATGGCTGGCAGGCTGAGAGGGCCAGTGGTCAGGAGCAGAGGCCAAGGACAAAGGAGGAGGTAGCCAGCATGGCCCCCGGGGCCATCAAAGTGGCCAGAGGGCAGCCAGCTTCCCACTTGCCCACGTGGCACACCAGAAGGGAGGCGTTTGGGCAGCCCCTTTTGGCTGGGTCTGCTACTGCTCTGCAGTCAGAGAGACCAGGATCGGGGCCAAGGAGACACAAGAGCCCTGCCTGGCCCTTCTCCTGGACACAAATGCCCCCTTGTCTCTCAGCAACAGCACCCGGCATGAGCCTGGACCCAGAGGACGAGGGCGTGCCTCTCCATCTTGTGGCAATACAAAATGTTCTTGTGGCCATTTTCTCTGATACAGTGGCCATCACAGCAACCCCTTGGCATGGAGGTTGTGATTCAGGCCTGGCTTCTTCCTATGGACATTCAGTATTTGGGAACACTTAGCAAGAGCGAATAACAAGATGCTCTGGCGCTGCTGAGGACACAGACTCTCTTCTGTACACACCAGTTAATTCAGATCTAGCCAGTGTTTGCAGACATGAGTGTCAGAAATGGCTGCCTGAGTTTTCACAGAAGAAGGGGCTGGATGTGGCAGCAGGCCTGACTGTTCAGCCCCCGTCCCATCTTCTGCCTTTGCCTCAAATAGAGTCATCGCATGCTCTCTGAGAGGCATTACCTGGAGGGACTGATGAAGAGACGATGCACATTGCCACCTACCTCCCCCTGAAATCCAGGGCTGCCAACTGAGAAGTTTGCTTGGAAAGTCAGGGCGGAGGGGTCCAGCTGGCTGGCCTTTGTGTTTGCTTCAGCGGCTTCCTGTAGTACTGGAAGGTCACAAGAAACATATTCCTAAGAAATCATGAAGCACCTGAAAGCCAGGTTCAGATGGAAACATTTGCTGGAGTTTGGAAGTCGCTTGTGACCAAAAACAAGTTACTTGTCAAAAGCCCCTACAGTATTTGCAATGAAACTGAAGCAGCAATGACCAGGTGGCTGCTTAAAGAGCAACAAGGTTACACAGTTTTGGCAGTTCTGAAGAATAAGGAAGTAAAGAGTATCTTTTTTAAAATTTGGAAAATATGCAGGAATTAGCTATGGGAAGGGACAGAGTTGTAATTTGGCAGGGACAGTCCTGGTCGATCCTCTGTACTCCCACTCTTTCAGCTGCTTTTCAAATGCCCTGTACTTTGTTTCCTTGCCACTTGCCCCTTTTGTTCTGGGTTACTTCAGCTGCTTCAAAGGGAGTTTGCCTTCAATGAACTCGGTCATTGGGGCAAGAGAGGAGGAAGGGTGCTGGCAAAAGCAGACTGCCCAAAGAAAACTGCCTCACTCATCTGTTCTTTCCCATTAATACCTTTTACCATCTTGACCACGCTGTGTCCTGGTTTCCATTTATGAAAGGTTGGGGGGCTTGTCTTAGCTAGATATTTTTAGAAGTAACTTTTCAAGCTTAGATACTTGCAGAGCGAGGCAAAATGGATGCCGTTCCTCAGGACTCCAGTAATGCTTTCCTCCCAACCATCAGCATGAGAATGCTTTTGAAGAATTAGATTTGGAGCTGCTCAAAATTAGTCCTGCTGAACTTCTTACACAGCCTAAATTAGATTATAGCTCGGAGTGATACATACTGTAATTTCTAATTTGCAATTACATTTATCCCCTTTGCTCCCACCAGCCTAGGCTAGGTTTACCCACTCCCCTCTTTCCAAAGGAGTGCTCAGCTGTCGCTCTGCCAGGGATGGATGGTGGTGCTGGTGGTGATGCTGGTGGTGGTGCCAGCATGGAAGAGAAGACATGGCACATGTGTAGGTGTGGGCATCCTCCCTTTGAGCCCTACCTTCACCATCACCACCATCTCTGCTGCCCAGTTCTGGTTTGGCCCCAGAAGCACAAAAGTCCGCTCAGCATCCCTCTGGAGTCTCAGACCCAATGTCCAGGTTTCTTCCCCCAAAGAAGAGCCGCCTTCCGTGGCCCCACATCTGCCCCCGGGAAAGGCTCTCTGTGGGCGTCTTTCCCCCATTTCATAAATATGCTGCAGGAAGAAGAGAAGGGGTGCCTTGGGACTTTTGGAGTGCAAGGGGCTGGGGAAAGGCTTGGAGAAGGGGCGCTTCATCCCCTGCAAGCAAAGGAACACCAAGGGAGGAGGAAAAGAATGCCAGGCAGCCTTTGGGGAACCTCAGTGGATGGGAAAGGAAAGCCTGAGAGGATCCAGAGGCCCCACTCCAGCCCTCCTTCTTGATTTAGCAATGTCAGAGCTTCAGGAACTCAGTGAAGAGAGGGCGGAGGACTACAGTGTGTGCGTGTGTGTGGCATTATTGTAGAGAATTTATAACCAGCTCAGTATTCAGTGGTTTTGGAGCAAAATTCAGCAGATTGAAGCAAATGATTGCAAAAAGTTGCAATAGCACATAATATGTTTGTAACGAGGAGGATCAGAACAGGTGTGCTTGTGTGTGCATGACTGCAGGGACCATTTGAGGTGTTTGCTAATGCTGTACCTTTCCCCCTTTCCCTCCTCTTCCTCTTCAGGGTCCAGTGCCATGGACAAGGGCAAGGGCAGGGGCATCCTGATCTCTGCTGGCTTCCTAGAGGCAGAAGAGGTGCCAGCAGCTGCCCAGCGGGGCAGCTTGGAGGATTCGAATTACCCAGGTGAGAGATGATCACCTGTCCTGCGGGGCACACACTTGTTGTCACTGTAGACCCCTCTCCTTCCTAGATGGGTCAAGCCCCAGTCACCTCCAAAGAAGACCAGAAGCTGAAGCTTGACCTCCTCCTTCCTCCCTCCTTTCCTTGGCTGTGAAGGTGGCAGGATGGGAGGAAAGGCCCAGCCCAGTAACCAAGGGGAGGATGAAAGGGCAGTGCAAGGTCTGAGAGGTGCAGAGGGCAGTGTGTGGCAGGAAGAAGTGGCACACAGGTGCTGGGCCCATATTTGCAGCCAAGGGCCCTACAGCTCTGCCTGGGCAACCTCCCTTCCTGTGCTTCAAGAGCCTTGTCTCCGAAGCGGGAAGCCTCCAGAGCCACCCTCCAGGGGAGATGTGGCTCTGTTGCCATGGCAACCTCCTTCTGCCCCCCTCCCCTCCTATTGATCTGTGTGGAAAGGCTTCAGTGGGAGACGAGTGTGAAGAAGTGTGAAGAAGGCATAGGCCTCCCTGGCGGTTGCCCACTCTCACCTTCACCTGGAGGGCAAGGGAGCCCCCCACCTCAAAGCAAGCCTTGTGCCACCTGCCCTCCCCTGACCCTGGGCTGCCTGTTAGCAGGAAGGGGAGGGTGAGACCCTCCCAAAGACCCCCACTGGCCCTGAGAGAGAGAAAGTGAGCAAGACAGCATTGATGGCCTCTGGGAGGGAGGGAGCAATCAAGGCTCCTTTTGGGTCACAATGCCATAAAGTATGCCTTTGGCTTCATTCTGACAAATAATTTTGCTCATCTTTGGGTGAAAGAGAGAAAGACAGAAAGGGTTTGCTTTTTTAAAGTGTCAAAATGTTCAGAAAGGCCAAACCCACCTCTCTCTTTTTGGCTCTTTCTCTCACAGAGGAGAAGAAGCCTCTGCCCTGGATAGCCAAGGTGTGTTCCTGCAAAGTGTGCTAGATTCCTGCCTGGGAAAAGGAGGCTTTGGCCCTCTCTGGCCAGCCCTCCTCAGGCCCTTCTTCCACAGCAGCGCTTGCCAAGCATTTTCCCTTCTGCTTCCCTTCCTTGCCTCAGTGGACCAAAGACCTCAGACCCTAAGGAAGAAATGCCCTGCAATAAAAAGACACAAGAAGAGGACTGGAACCACAGATCTGCCCTGGTTGCCAAAGCCCTCTGCCAGTGGTCAGCTGAGGGTCCTGGCAGTGCGAATGGAAAGAGAGAGAGAGAGGAGACCCTTCCCACTTTGATTCTGCCTCCATGCATGATGGCAATATGCTGCTGTCGGGTTTTATAGAGTCATGGAATCATAACAGTTTGGAAGGTCCCTCAGAAGCCTTCACTCCTCCCTGGGGTCCCTTGCCATGATGGAAGACTACCTTGGACTGGGGCAGCGGGGCTGGAGGGCAGGGGCAGCTGTGGAGGGGGGGTCTTTTGGGCACCTCCCAAAGGAGCAGACTCCTGATGCCCACCCCAGCCCCAGGTCTGGGAAAACTGGGAATCTTAATTTACAGGATTTCACCATTTGATGGCCTTCTTTAAGACATTACAAGTGATTAAAAGGAGCTAAATGTAGTCTTTAAAGCTACTCATGCATTCTTAATGGGCAGCCTGTTAATCGAGGTCTAGGTCATGAATTTGAATGCTCTTCACTAAACACCTCTCTGGCAAAGAAAGCCAATTTCCCTTCAGGGCAAACAGGAATTCGTTAATTGTAATTAAATTAAACATCTGTGACTAACTGGAAATCCCAATTTACCTCCTGTGCAACTGCCAATGGCTAGTTGGCCCTCCTGGCCATTTTTTGGTTCTGGTGGGACAGTTTGGCCAGAGGGTAGTGGCCCCCAGGAGGGAGTATCTAGGGCAGGGGTAGGCAACCTGCGGCCCACGGGCCGGATGCGGCCTGGCGAGGCCTTGGGACCGCCGGGGCCTTTGGCCTCTCGCGCACATGGGCAAGGGGGGCAATTGTCTATAGACGCCTCAGAAACATGCATTTATATTAACATTTTTTAAAAAATCAGCAATTTTTTTTGCGTGTCCTCCACTTTTTTAAGAGAATTTTTGAGAATGTTGTCCTACATTTGTCCCGGTTTATTTATTTAATTAATTTTTTAAAAATTATTTAATTATTTATTTTTTTGGCTTGGGCCCCCCAGTTGTCTGAGGGACAGCAACCCGGCCCCTGGCTCAAAAAGGTTGCCTACCCCTGGTCTAGGGAGAGGGTTTGTGGGGACTTTGCTGGTTTGTTTAATTTATATCCCTCCTTTCTTCCATACAAGTTAAAAAGCACATAGCACATTCCTAGAGCATGTGTGAGGCCTTTCCGCACCTGGCTTTCCTCCAAGGACTGACACTCTTTCCAGGGAATTTTGTGACGGGTTGGGCATTATCACCTCACTTCATGTCATATTTAGGCAAGGCTTTCTTCCTCTGCAACGTTTCTTTCAGACTTTTTCCTCTCCTCATCTGAAATGGGTTGAGCCCTTTCCCGTTTCATCAGCCCTGGCTTCAGGGACATCTGTGGTCTCTTTGAGACTCTGTTTACTGCCAGGTCCAGTCAGCTCTGCAGTCAACCTAAAGGCATGTGGTCCTCTTGCGGTGGCTGCCAGTCTTGCTTCGCTTCTTCAGTCTGGCTTCCCTTTGGGCTGCCAACTCTCTTGCCTTCAGCAGCAGGATGCATAAGCCCTTCCCAGGGACTCTTCTTCTCAGGGCTTCTCTGTAGGGTCTTACCATATCTTCAGCAACCATGGGCAATTCATTGTTGTTGTTGCTGTTAACTGCCCCAGAGTCAACCGTGACTCATGGCAACCCTGTGGATGAGGCATCCCCAAGACTTCTTATCCTCCACTGCTCTGCTCAGGTCCTGTGAATTCAGGCCTGTGAACTCCTTGGTTAAGTCCATGCCTCTGGTGTGCAATTTTCCTCTCTTTCCACAGGGGCTTTTAAATACAGCCAGTTGCTTTTTCAAAGGGCAGTGCTATGCAGAAAGGTGGTATGGTTGCAAGTCTTTTTGTGGCTTGTGGTACAGGAGGCTCTGTCCCTGCTTCCTCACTCTCTCTGGTTAGAAATGCCTAGGTTTTCACATCTGTTTTGGCATTATGTAGTGCAACAGTAGGGGACCCACCAATAGCGGATCCATTCCTGCATTTGCTTCACTGACAATCCCTGGCCCAAGAAGCAGCTAACCCAGTCCTTCTGGGAACCTGCTGCAGACTCCTGACTGAGCTTCAGTTCTGCAAAGAGGCAACTCACTCTCCAGGTGGCAGAAGAGTCCCAGAGGAAGGAAGGCCCCTATCTCAGGGGGGCTGGGACCATCCCAGGGTTTGGGTAACTTTCAATGAGCTCTAGGACCAGTGCAAGGACATTTCCCAATTAACTTCCTAATTAACTTCCCATTAACCAAAAGGCTACCATTGTGCCACAGATGTATTCTACTGATAGCGGCAGGTGTGTTTTCTCACTGCAAGTTGTGCATTGTACATTCTGCATTGTGGTTGTGCATCCTATAGTTTGCACTGTGATTATGCATCATGTCTTGTGCATTGCACAATGGTAACTAGTCATCGGCCTGTGTTGTGCAAGGGTGGTATTCTGGATGGGAATAGTGTAACTCTCCCTTAGCAAATCTTCACTGCGCAAATGGGATGTTGGTCCAAAGCCCCAGACGGTCCCCAGGGTCAGAAAGAGGCCCCTGGGAAAGCCTGGGGGGCATTGTCCAGAGAGGCAAAGAGAGACCTTGAGTCAAGAGTGCCCTATGGTTGTTGTTGTTGTTGTTCTAAGGGGACCCATTATTGGCACCACGCAATTTGGAGAAGTGGCTCCTTTGCGGAGGGATGGTGTGATGTTGCCACTTTAGAGGAAAGAGCCCATGAATAATTGACTTAATGAGTTAATGTTTCCAGACTCTCCAGTGAGGCCTCTTTAGCAGAAGGCCTCCTCCTTCTCCTCCCCCCAAGAGAAGTGGGGCAGGCAGAGAGAGACTGAGATGAGCCCCTGCCAGTCCGCATGGGGTTTGGTCTTGGCCTTAGCCTTGGCCTTGGATGGACACAGACTCTCAGGCCGGACCTTCACTCGCCTCCCTGCTTCAGGGCCCAAGAGGCTGGCTGGACATGGCAAGGGCCACAAAGAAGTGTGGTGCCCATCGAGGCTGTGCCAGAGAAAGGGGGCAGACGTCTCTGCCCCTGGCGAGGCTGGGCCCTTGGCATGAAGGAAAGGCCGCTCTGCCCGCCCTCCCTCCTCCTGGCACTTTGGGCAGTAGGGCAGCTGGGGGGGGGGGCTTGACCTCTGGTTGAGAGGAGGGAGGGAGGCGCGTCTCCCAGGGCCATCTCCCCCTCCCCCGCTTGCTTGCTTGGTTGGTTGGTTGGGGATAGGCTGACCCCTGTCTTGCCCAGAGCCCCCTCCCCTCCTTGGCCCACTGGCTGGCAGGATCCTTTCGACGAAGCCTCCAAACGGCCCTTCCCTCTGCCCCCTCCCCACTGGGCTTCTTCGGAGCAGATGTGGCCCTCGGGAGGGGGTCCGTTTTCCCTTTTTCCTGCAAAGGGGGGGCTGCTTCTGCTGCCGCCGATGGAGACCCCCCAGGATCGGGAGCCCCAGGGAGGGCCGCCTCCTGGATTCCTTCAGAGGGCAAGAGCTTTCGCATTAGCGACTCGCAATCCCAGTTGTAAAAATGAATGCGGATGAATTAATAATGATTACCTAATTATCTGAAAGTGTCACCCTCCTTCAGAAGCCATTTCGCCCCTTTGCAGAAGGGGCTAATGACTCCCGCACTTCCGGTCGTAAGTCGAGCCGCGAAGCAGGGGCCTCAAAGGGGGGGAGACGGTGGGTGTCCTCTTCGGTGGATGGCCCACTCCAGGCATCTGGGTCGGGGGCGGGAGGGGGCTGCTTGCCCTGAACCAAGGACCAGGGGCGGCGGGGTCCTGTCTGGGGCTGGACCAGCCTCGCCCTCCCCGGCCCCACCGGCCTTTCCTCTCCCTCTTCCTCTTCCTCTAGGCAAAGGGGTCGCGGGCGCTGCTTGGGGGAAAGGGCTAATTGCTGCTCTGTTTAACTGAACTTTTTGTTGTCTCATTTACAATTAAATAATCCGTTTTGGATTTAGGAGAGAAAATCCGATTAGGGCTGCTGATCAGGGAAGGCGGCCGTGGGGTCTGTGTGAGGCGGGGGACCTGAATGCCAGCCCTGCAGGGTCCTCCGGATCCCAGGCCGCCGAGGGCAAGGGAGGGCAGGGACTCTTCCTCCTCCTCCGCCGGACCTCTGCCCTCCCCCTCGGCCCCCGGTGCGGTAGGGGGTGTCGCGGGGAGCAGAAAACACGGGGCTGCCCTCCTCGCCGCTGCTGCTCCGCCCCCCCCCCTCCCGCCGTCTCTGGGGCTGAGAGGAACCCCCTCCGCTGCCTCCCAGTGGGTAAAGTGCCCCTTTTGACTGTGATTTGCCATTAAATTAAGTACGAATTCAACTGGGAGAGGTGTTACCTCTTGGTTCTGGAGGAAGGGAAGGAATGGCCGAGAGAAAGAAAGAAAGAAAGAAAGAAAGAGGCTCTCTTGACCTCAGTCGACCTCCTCAATTGATTCGAGGCTAGGAAAGCTCTTGTCCCCAACTTCGTTCTCTCCGTTAGTCCAAAAATCGCTTTGCAGACTGATCCGGAGTGGCTTTGACTCCTGCGACTTAACTGGGGAGTCTGCTAAACTGCTTCAAGCTCACTTTCTTTTAAGCAGCTGAGCAGGATCAAAGCCAAAACCTGCTGCTTATTAATTGAACCATTCCGTTCCGTTTGTTATTCATTCCAATCAATCTTTATTTGTAGTGATGCCTACCAGAACCCAGAGCCAACTGGGAGGGAGTGCGGTCTGGTCGCTGCACAGAAGGGCTGGCAGCCTCCGTCTTCGCTGGGGTCCCGGAGGGGAGGCAGGGAGGTTTCTCCTGTTTCCACAGCCCTTTCCGCAGGCCCGGCTCTCCGGACCATCTCCGTCTCCAGAGACGAAGGGCTGGCCCCGGTCCAAGGAAGTCGAAGGCTCCGATGGCTTCCTGCTTCCGGTTCCGTCAGCCCCGGGACACACACGAGGAAGGGCGGCTTCTCTGCCCTGTTTCCCTCACGCCTTTCCTTTGGTTGCAACGAACAACAGAGAAGCCTTGGTTTTGAAAACTGATCCTTTCCGCTTTACTTCCCTGATTCCAGCCCTAATTCGTTTATTTATATTTATATATAAATACTGCCTTCTTCTGGAGGCTCACAGATAACACTGATTAAACCTTAACGATCGAAGTTTTGAAACCAAAGCATCTCATTAAATATAAAATTCCATTTCAAAACGAAAAGGTCATAAACCGAACCAATGGCCGGCACTAGGTGCTCTCCCCGGGGAGGGGGCTGCCTTAATCCGAGTCCGGCTGCAAAGGCTCCTCTGCTCCCCCGCTGCTGCTGCTGCTGCTGCTGCTGCTGCCCCTGCTCCTGAAGGGTTTCCCTGCGTCACGCCTTCCCACGCGCTCCTGGCGCCCAACATGCGAATCGCACAGGCAACACACACACACTCCCCGCGCGCAAAGAGCCTCCGGAGGGACTCTCGGGCTTGGTCCCCCGCCGCAAGGAGCCCGGGTTCAAGAGGGGGACCCGGCGACAGGGCCGGCGGGGGCCGCGGGAGGCTTCGGGTCCCAGAGGTCTCTAGCCCTTCTCCCGCTCAGTCATCCTTGAGGCCCCACTTCCTGGCGGGCGGGGGGCGACCTGCGCAGGCTAGATCTGCGAAGGGGAGTCTAAGCCGCAGTGGCGCGGGGGGAGGCCTGGAATCCCGAAACAACAACGCCTCTCCCGCCGGGCCCTGAAATAGTTGGTCCCTTCACCCCCCAAAACCTCCACCGGAGAGCCTCTGGCGGTGGATCCGCTGCCAGGAGGTGCCGCGTGTCTGCGTGGATCGGCTTTGAACCCTTCTTCCTTTGTCTTCCTTCGGCCCCAGAGTCGGCGGGGGAACGTAGCCCTTCCTCCTCCGGCTCGGCGGCGAGAGGAATGCCGAGGCCCCGCTCCGAGGAACGGGTCTCCTCCCGACGGGCCCCCGAAGCCTTTCCGACTGCGGCCCGGAAGGGGCTCCTTCAGGCCCCGAGGCGCCTTTGCAGTTGCTGCTGCGGACCTTGCCGCTGAGGCTGAGAGAGCAAGGGCTTGAACCCCGGACTCCAGGCGAGGCCTCCCCTGCCCTCAAGCCGGGGCGTCTCTGGGGCGGTTCTTTCCAGGTAAAACCCCCATCGGCCTTCCTCCTTCCCCAGGGCCCTCCCTGGGGGGCTGCGAACCGGACCCCCCACCGACCCAGAGGAGGGGAGGGACTCTGGGGGCCTCCTGGCCCCTTCCGCGCCTAGCCCCTCCGGGACCCAGGCCACTGGGCCCGCTTTCAGCGCCCTGCCAGGGCCAGGCCTGCCTTCCTTCCTTCCTTCCTTCCTTCCTCCTGGAGCGGGCTCCTTTTCCGGAGGCGGCCTAAGGCCTCTCTCTCTCTCTCTCTCTCTTTGGGGAACAAAGCGGGGTTCTTGGCCTGCTTTTGTCCCGCGCCGCCCGATTC
>NC_056527.1:146455762-146476620 GCF_019175285.1 Sceloporus undulatus | reverse complement strand
CATCGGCTCCAAGTTCCACCGAGCCAACCTTGGAAGGAGAGCCCTGGGGGTTTCCATGGCCCTGCGGGATTTAGACCCTGGTCCCGGGGAGTTCTTGGGCAGCGCTCAGACCACTATGTAGCGTTGCCCTTCGGACTGACCCCAGCCGGAGAGGAGCATTTCTCAAACCCCCACCGGATTGCACCCCACCGATCCCGAGCTTAGTCCCGAGGAGATTCAAGGGGGCAGCAGGCAGGAACCCTGGCCATTGAAGGGCTGGACCTTCTCCTCCGGGGTCAAAGGGCAGCAGGACAAGGCTTGCATCGGCGCTGCAGAAATAATCTAGTTTGACACCACTGTAACTGCCACGGCTCAAGGCTACGGGATTCTGGGGTGTGTAGTTTGTTGTGGCTCCACAACTCTCTGACAAAGAAGGCAAAATAGCTCACAAAACTACAAATCCCAGAATTTCATTCCTCGGCGCAGCCAGAGTCGCTCTGGCTTCAGCTCAAGGAGCTCTCCGAGGTCCTGAAACGGGTTTGGAACGGGTCCGCCGCCCGGAATAAAACTCAGGGCACGTTCGCAGCAGCCCCGGACACCAGAGAAGGAAGGAAGGAAGGAAGGAAGGAAGGAAGGAAGGAAGGAAAAGAAAGAAAGAAAGAAAGAGGGAGGGAGGGAGGGAGCGAGGAAAGGAAGGCACGGATTCTGCCCAAACAAATCGGCGCAGTCCCGATATATTACCAGGAATGTTTTAAGCAGCAGAAAAGGATCTTCCGGCAGAAGATCGGTTTCCGTTTGTTACGTTTCTTAAAAGCTGTATTGAGAGACAATTCCGTTTCAGGGCCTTTGCTGGCGCTTGGCGGAGAACGAAAACGAAGCCGGGCCAGGCCACCCTCATGAATCCTTTTCCCGCATTTCTGGGGCCATTTCAGGAGGGCCTTTGCAGCGGTTCCTCAGCTACTTCTCGGAGTCCGGGAGGCCCGTTGCCCGGATCGGGGCCCATTTGTTTAAAAGCCATGGAAAGGCTTACTCCGGCCCCCGTTCCCCGATGGTGGGGAGAAGCTGGGCTTCCGGAGCCCTTCCTCCTTAAAGGACCAGGCTTCCTGCTGCCGGATTGAGCCGAAGGTTGAAAGGACGGACGGGAGGACAATCGGGGCTTTAAAACGATGGACAGCCGGGCTCCTCCGCTCCCTTGAACCTTTGGGCTGGTGGCCCGGTGGCCCTTCAGAGCGGCCCCGGGGGCCAAGCGGAGCACGGAAGTCCAGTCCGGTCCCGGTTGTGTGTGGCCCCCCTTTTGCACTCCTCGGCGGGAGTGTGGGGCTTTTGGCCCCTTCCTGGCCCCCGCACCTCTTTCCTTCCCAGAGTTTCCCCTCCGGAAATCGGGACCCTGGCTTCGGCTTTGGGGCGACGGGGGGTGCTCTTTCCTCTGGGCATGGCTCCTCTTCCCTTTCCCCGGTCATTAGCGTCATTAAAACCCGCCATCAATAACCCGCTGTCGTTTGGAGCCAAGTCGGGCGGCATCGATCCGCGCTCGCTCCATCTCTGCCAAGGAAGACGCGGAATAATTTTCGCATTACAGTTGGTCGGATTTGCTTTTAATTCATATTTAAAGCTGCAACTGACTCTGTGGAGCTTTCTGCGAAAAGACTGGAGGCGCCTAATTAATAATAAGTTAGGAACGAAGGAAGGCACCGGCGATGAATAATTCAAGCGGGCCTCTCTGTCTCTTGGAATCGGGCTCTTTAAAGGCGGGGGGCTGCCATTTATCGGGGGTGATTTAAGAGAGCGATTTCCCCCTGAAATACGACACTAAATTATTTAAGGAGTTTTGCAAAGCGTCCCTCAGTTGCCTCATTACTGGGCGCTGCTTTTGGAGTCGGAATGGGGCTGGGGGGGCAAGGAGACTGAGTCCCCCTTGGAAGAAGGGTAGCCCTGAAAACCCACCCGCGAACTCACAAGGTGCCAGGAGCGGGGGGGGGGGGCTCTTCTGGATGGACCCCGATCGCCCACGGATCAGGAACAGTTTTCCCCCGCCAGACTAGGCCCAGAAGGACAAGAAGGGCCCTCTTCGCCCCGGCGACGTGAACGTGGGACCGTTCTGTGGGTTCCCCCCAGAATCCGCCCGCTCCCCCGCCCCTCTGCTGCAGGCGAGGGTCTGGCGGAGACCCCTGGTTTCTATCCAGAGCCCCCTTTTATACGGCGGAGGGCAGCGCTTGCTGCGCCTTTTGGACCCGGAGAGAGGCTGCGGTCCGTGGCGGGCCTCGGGCGCCCCTTCCCCTCCGGTCGGCAGCCGGGGCCCCCACTTCCGCCTTCAGCTGCTGCCGTCGTCGCGGTCGTTTATTTATATGCCGCAATCGAAGTAGACGGCACTTTATAAGTAAAACACAGTTACGCATTTTATTCATGGACATCCCTCCTTTCCTCCAAGGATGGGACTTCCAACTTGGTAGAGGCAAATTAAAAACGTACAAAAACGTCAGAAGAAACGTAAAAGTTATTTTGAAACCAAAAAACAAGTCCAGAGCCATCTCCGAAGGCCTTGGCGTTGAGGCCTGGGCTTCACCCGCCTTCCCTCCCTCAGTCGTCCCATAAATGCTCCTTCGAGGTGGGGGGGCAGGCTCCCCTCCAAGGCAGCTCCGGGAGGGCTGGACCCCTCCCCACTTCCCCCTCTTCCGGCCCACTTCCAACCTGACCAGCCCAGGCCCCACCCAGCGCCCCCCATCCGCTTCCCGCTCTCTTCCCTTCCGCCCTTCGGCCCCTGGCCCCCAGAGTCCGGTTGGAGCTCCATTTGGAACTGGGGGAGGGGGGATGCAGGAGGGTCCCATAAGCTACAGACCCTGATCTGAGTCCATCGTACAAGTGGAGACTGGTGCCCCCTTTGAGCTAACCACTCGGTGTGCAGTTTCCCTCTCTTTCTTCTCTCTTTCTTCTGCCTTCTACCTTTCCTAGCACCATTGTCTTCGCTAGAGATCCATGCCTCCTCATGATGTGGCCCTCAGTCTGGTCATCCTGCCTCCAGGGAATACTCAGCCTTGGTCTGTCCAAGGGCCCACTTTCCTGTCTTTGGGGCTCTCCGGGGGATCCTCAGCGCCCTCATCCAGCCCTACATTTCCAATGGCTTTCCTTCTTTCGACTTGGTTCACTGTCCAGCTCTTGCATCCGTAAAAAGGTGATGGGAAGATTATTCCTTGGATTATTCTAACTCTCGTGTTCATTTGTATCTCTGTATTCATTAGGATCTTTTCCAGTTCGTTCATAGCTGCCCTCCCCATCCCTAGCCTTCTGATTTCTTGACCCCTGTATGAGATTTATTTTACTATTTCTGTTTCCTCGTTGTCTAGGTTGTTATTTTTGGTGCTTTCTTATTTGGTCGTCCTTAGCAGTTGTTCTAGGTCTGCGATGTTTTCTTTAGTCCTTGAACAGTTGCATTTGTGGTTCTGCCTTTGTTCCTATCTCCCTTTTCTTTTCTTTCTCTTTCTCCTTTGCTAGTCTGCACCAGGACTGACTGAATTATATACAACAAATACCTTTTCCGACCTTACTCTCTCCCAAAAGAGTTTCCTCTCTGCCCCTCCATCGCCTTCTGAGAGATTAAAGACTTCTTCTTTTACTCATCTGTTATTGGATGTAGGCTTCCCCATGGATATGCAGATTCAGCCATCAATAAACTTTGGATAATTGTAAGTTATCTGCCTTGATTTTTGAGCCAATTTCAGTCCTCAGAGAAGCATCCCCAGAGTAGGAGGCGCTTTTGTTACTCTGCAGCTTGGAAGCTAACCTCTAGCAAGCATACCTTTGATATTTTTTAATGTTTAATTTTTTTGTTTCCTAAACAAAAGAGGAACTCTTAAGAAACCACCGGCCCTCCACTCTCTTGGCTGCTGCTGGGCCTCCTCAGCCTCTCTCTGTGTGTTCCCAGTCCAGGGTCCCTGTTTTCTGGAGAAGGAGAGAAAGTGGCCCCCGGGGCCCCCGGAGCTCATGGCCTCCTGGCTGCCGGTGACCTGGGAGCCTCCAAGGGTCACCTTTGACAGGGGACTCCTTGGCGCCTCCCTCCTCCGAGGGGCAGCCGATCCCGTGTCCTGGGCATAGATGGCCCCAGAGGCCCCAAAGGGCCGGGCTGGTTTCAGGGAGCTCTGACCCATATCCCCCCGACCCCGACCCTGGGAGCGTTTCTTGGAGGTATCTGCCCCGGAAGGCATCTGCTCAAAAGGAGCCTCCCGGTCGGGCACCGGGGGAGAGCGGGAGGCGGGGTCGGAATGGAATTTTTCCTACTTTTTTCCTCTGAGATTTCCTCCCAGGATTTTAAAAATTGGATTATGGAGTATTTCCTATCAGAATGATGAATAACATGTCCAAGACAAAGTGTTCACTTGTTTTAGGGGATCATTCCTAAAAGCGGCTTCCTCTTTTTCTAAGAGGAAAAGGCTTTCCTTTCAGAGCAACGCCAGAAGGTTCTCAGGACGGGATTCGGTTTCCCCGAATCCGCGGCGAAGGAGCGGAGGCAAACAGGCGCCTCTTCCCTTTTTCTGAGGCAGGCGGTTCCTCCTCCTTTTTATCGTGGATTCTTCTTTCTTCTGCTTCAGTCCCTCATAGATCAGGCGTTTTCTATACTTCAGAACCTTATACATCTCTTTGTGATAAAGCATTACATTTTTAAAAAGTAAGATCACTTTGTAATCAAATTCTGGATGAACTGTACTTTTCATATATCCTTTATACCCTATAAATCTTATTTTTTATCCGGCCGGCAGTTGCCCTTCTTCACGAGGGACACCCCCAGTTTGAGGGACAGAAACGGAAGAAGACCCCAAAAGCCGGTATTTGGGGGTATTTTCTTAAGGCCTGAAATGTTTACATCACGTTGTTTATGGATGTGGGCAATATTAATTTTACAGAGCAATACACGCCAAGGTTAACTACCCTCCATCCGTTCCTTTGGTCGTGTAACGAGACTGGCCTCAGTTCTTTACTCTCCGTTACAATTAGGTAGAACACGAAGTCGAGAATGGCTGATTTCGACGGAGCCTTGTGCTGGTCTTGAAAAGCCGCGGGTCCCTTCCTGCCTCCCGCCTTCGCTCCAGCCCCATCGGCTGCAAACCCCATCGGAGCCACAGTCTGAGACCATGAAAACCGAAGTGGGCAAATCGGACTTTCATTTGGGGAGGCGGATGGGTGGGAAATGGCTTGCCAGAACAGTTGCTTGAACTCGCACCCGCTTCTCTGACCCGCGAGGAGGAAAGGGCCCCCGGGCAGCAGCCCAGGATCAGAGAGGGCTGGAAGGGACCCCAGGGCCATCTGCTCCAGCCCCTGGAAGTCCGGAGACATCCAGACTCGGCCGGCGAGACCCCTCCCTCCCTCCGGGGCTTCTTCGGCCGGAGAGGAGCTGTCGGGGGTGCTGAAGCCCTCAAGGGACGGAGGGCGACCGGGGAGGGCTTTCTGGAGAGGATTCCTTCCTCCCGGGAGGAGTTGCCCCCAGGATGTCCCTCTGGGAAGAGGCTTTCCAGGGCCGGACAACGGAGTCCTTGCCCCGCTGGATCGCCCAGGCCTTTCTGGTCCCCGCAGAGCTTCCTCGGAGTTTGGGAGAAAAGCCGGAGAGGATCCCCGGCCGGCCTTCTCCCTGCCTTGCGACCGCGACCGGGAGGGAGGGAAGGTCCCTGGCCGAGGGCGGCATTGGGGCAGGCAGCCAGGCGTACCCAGGCAGTGCTGCCCTCGCCGTCCTTGTCCCTCCGTAGCTCAGAGCAGCAGCCACTCGGGAAAGACGGGCCCCGAAGGTCTGAGGCAGACCGAGGAGCCCCTCGACGGACCCTCCTGCCCGGGGGCCGCGGAGGGGCTTCTGCGCCTGCGGGGGGGGGGGGGGGGGGGGGGGGGGGGAAGCGCCTCCCGCCAGTGCCCCACTGCGCATGCCCGGCTCCTCTGGCCCCAGCAGCGCCCGAGGCAGAAGCACCAGTGGCGGCGATGGCAAGGCGGCGGCGGCGGCGGCGGCTGGGAAAGGCGGTGGGACGGCAGAGCAGGCGGCGACTGCCCCGGTGAGGGACAAAGTGCCTCCAATCGGGGCACCAGGCAGCGCCCTCCCCGCCGGCCCCGGATCCACCGAAAGCCCCGCTCCGTCTCGGTCCCTTCGCCTCCTTCTCCTGAAGCCCAGAGCCGACGGACCCCCCCATGAACGCGCAGCTGGCGCTGGGGAACCTGGGCGGCCTCCGCGGGGCTCGCCTTGGGCCCGGAGCCCCCGCCGGCAGCCCCCTCCAGCCCCACCGGGGAACCTGTGCCGGAGTCCACCGGGGCCGGGCGCTGGTCGGGATGGCCTCCCTCCTGGAGGGCGAGTACCAGCCCCCGGCCCACCCCCCGCAGCCCCCCCGGAGCCTGGCTCCTGAGCCCCCGATGGGCGGCCCTCTGCCCCCGGCGCTGACGGTGGGCTGCGAGCCCCCTCCGGCGCTGGGCCTGAGCGCAACCTACACCACCCTGACGCCGCTCCAGCCCCTGACGCCCCTCCCCGGCGTCTCCACGGACAAGTTCCCGCACCACCACCACCATCACCACCACCACCACTCCCATCATCCACCGGGCAGCGTGCGCGGCAGCTTCGCGCTCCTTGGCGGGGAGGATCGGGGGTTGTCGTCCGCCTCGGCCGTTGGCAGCCTCTACGCGCCTTTCCCCGAGCAGCCGCCGCACAAGGAGCCCACCGCGCTGGGTCCAGCGCTCTCGCCGCTCTCGGCCCTTGCCCACTCGCCCCCCGGCCTCCTCCATTACGCCGCCGCCCCCGGGGCCCCCGGGGCCCCCGGGGAGAAGCTGCTGGGACCGGGGGCCGGCTTCGAGGAGCCTCCCCCCGGGGCCTTGCTGGGCCCCGGCCTCGCAGACCGCCAGCCCCCGCCTCAGCCACCCTTCCTTGGCGCCTCTCCGCTCCAGCCTCCCCCCCAGCCCCTCCACCCGCCGCTGGGGCTTCCTGGCCCGGTCCTGACGGCTCCCTCCTCCGCTCCCTCCGCCGCCTCCCGGGCCGCGGGGCCGGAGGAAATGAACACACGAGAAGTGGCGGCGCGGATCACGACGGAGCTGAAGCGCTACAGCATCCCGCAGGCCATCTTCGCGCAGCGGGTGCTCTGCCGCTCACAGGGGACCCTCTCCGACCTGCTCCGCAACCCCAAGCCCTGGAGCAAGCTCAAGTCCGGCCGGGAGACCTTCCGCAGGATGTGGAAGTGGCTGCAGGAGCCCGAGTTCCAGCGGATGTCCACCCTCCGGATGGCAGGTGGGGCAGTGCAGGGGGTGAAGAGGGGGTCCCCAGGGCGGGAGAGTGGTTCCTGGGGGCCCTCCTCGGGGGAGACACACTGATCCGGCCCTTCGTCTGGAGAGGGGCCGCCGTGGCTTCGTAGCCCGGGCTGGGTCTGCGCGCCTTCTGCCGCAGAGGCCATTCGCGGGGCCTCCCTCTCGATGGGGCTCAGGCCCTGCTCTGGGACAATCCAGAGGAGGAACGGGTTGGGTGGGTTCAGCACCGGGAAGAGCTCCTTGCGGTGCTGAAAAGTATCCCGAGCAAAATACGGGCAGAAAGAGCTGCTGGTTTGGGGAGGGGGGCGTGGATGGCGAGTCCCTCTCCTCTTCCTCTTCCTCTTCCTCTTCCTCTTCCTCTTCCTGGCGCCTGGGCCCCGATCTCTCTCACTTCCGCGGGCTCCGAGACCGGGAGAGATTCTGTCTTTCCCCATTAGTTCTCCACGAAAAGGAAGATTGAAGCCATTCGTAAACTTCTGTTCAAGTGGAAGGCTCTTTGTCTTCGGTTGTTTTGGGGTCAGGATGCTGCGCGCAGAAGAGGGACACTCTTTTTATATGAAGCTACAGGGAGAGTTTCAGATGTCTAAGTGCATTTCCCCATGACAAAGGTGCCTTAATTGACAGATATATTGTAACATCCAGTTTCCTCATCCCCCTCTCCTTTCCTCCCACCTCCCAGTCTTGCTGCGCGTATGCGTGTGAGTGTGTATCTATCTATCTACACAAACACAGACACACACTCACCCAGTATATGTCTCTGCCTGACTGTGTATCGCCACCATATATTTAATTTCTCTTCACAATACTAACAAAGGGTTATAGTATATTATTCATGACTTTCAGAAAAAGGTTTGAAGTGCTGCCATCCTCCGGGAGATCAAAGGCAGCCCTCCCTCGGACACAGTGGGAGCAATGGGCACAGCGCTTCCTTTGGGGTCCGTAGGGCGCCCCGCCCGAGCTCCCAGGTGCAGGAGGGGGGTTTCCCGGCATCCCGAGCGGAGGGCAGGGCCCCCCTTGGCACAGACGCCCAGAAGACCCGAGGAGTGGCAGCGGAGGAGGAGGCGGGGGCGCTTTGGGTCTCCCTGCGGCCGAGTGGCGGCTCCTACCCCGCCTGAGCTCCGCTGCCACCTCTCTGCCATCCGCGGGCCGTCTGCTAAGAAAGGCTGAGCCGAACCCTCAGAGTCTCCCCTCTTCCCCCCAAAACAAAACCGCGTTTCCTTCCAAAACCCCAAAGTAATTTCTAGATAATTTTAACGGGAGAAATCTGAGGCGGTGCATCAAGTGCTCTTTCCTTGGCGCTGCCTGGTGCTTCCGTGCCCCGGGTCCCGGCGCCATCCCCAGGCCCACCGCATTGGCCCCATTGGCCTCTCCCTCCCTTCTGTGGGGCAGGAGACCCCTTCGCTCGCTCCCAAAGGGGTGCAGCTGCCTTTCCGAAGCCCCGGTGGACGGTCTGCAGCACTCCTTCGGGCGGCGCTCGAGGCGGAAGGAAGGAAGGCGCTGCGGGAAAGACCCGGCACTGCTCCCTGGGCTCCGCTGCTCTGGCTGCTCCGGGGAGCAAACAGGTCCCTTGGCGGCTCCAGAGCAGCCTGGCCTCGGCCCCACTTTCCTCGCGAGGTCTATAGAGCCGGCTGCAGAAGAAACAGTGCAGAAGCCTACAGGGAAGACATGTGCCTTTCTTTCAGGGTTTAGGAAGGAAGGATAGTCTTCGGATGTCCCGCTAAAATGGCAGGTGCATTTTGAAAACCTTTTCCGTTCAGCTGCAGATGTCAATGTTCCCCCCATTTTCTACTGTTTCTTTCCCGACGAAAGCGAGGGAGTGGGGCGGGGGAAGGGGCCGGTCTTTCCCCTCCCTCCCTCCCTCCCTCTCTTCCTTCCTTCTTTCCTTCCTCCCTCCTTCCCTCCCTCTCTTCTTTCTTTCCTCCCTCCCTCCTCCCTTCCTCCCTTCGTTCCCCATTAACGCCCCAGTTGTGGTGTGTCTGCTTCCAGCCTGCAAACGGAAGGAGGGAGAGCTGGGCAAGGAGAAAGGGAAACCCCCCAAGAAGCCGAGGCTGGTCTTCACCGACCTCCAGCGCCGCAGCCTCCAGGCGGTTTTCCGGGAGAACAGGCGGCCCTCCAAGGAGCTGCAGGCCACCATTTCGCAGCAGCTGAGCCTGGAGCCCAGCACCGTCAGCAACTTCTTCATGAACGCCAGGCGCCGAAGCCTCGACAAGTGGCAGGAGGAAGGCCACTCGAGGTCCTCCTCTTCCTCTTCCTCTTCCTCAGGCATCGGCGGAGAAAGGGCCACGAACTGACCCTCGGCGGAAAGGCTTTATAGCCACGGATCAGGACTTCCAGAAAGCAGCTACACTTGCAGTCTTTGAAAGACTATAAACCCAGAGAAACCAAAGACTCGATGGCACTTTGCTCTCAGAAACACACTTTCGTGGGAAGAAGAGGGAAAAGGGGAACCTACCGCCAGTCCCTTCCTAGGGCTTCCTGTCGATACGTGGCTCTTCCTTTCCGCAGAGAGGCCTCGAAGGGAACGGCATCTGGGCAGAGAAGCCATCTGGTCCTGTGGCTTTGCTCTCTTGACCCTTCGGCCTTCAACCATGGAGCCCGTTCATGGCAATCGGGAGAAGAGGCTGGGAAGGAGCCAGATGCCTTCTCTTTGTTTGCTCAGGAACACACCCATTGCCAAAACGGGAAAAACACAAACAAACAAGCAAAAGTGTCAAGTTGTTGTTGCCCTATAGGCCCCACAGACAGGCCCCTCTCCTCCTTGACAGTGCCAGGCAGCCTCTCTTCCTTCTGCCCTCCATTTCCCAGCATCCTTGCCTTGGCAAAGATTAATTTCCCCTCAGGATGAGGCCACAGTTTACTCATCTTCGCTTCTGGGAGACACCAGGCGTCATCTGTTCTAGAAACCATTTGTTTGTTTGTTTGTTTGTCCGTCTTTGGACTTTTCTCCAGAATCTCAACTGAGCTGCTGTTGTTTTTCCCTTTTGACAATCCTCGCTTTAGTGCTCTTTGCACTTTATGATCTTTAATGGCTGCCTTTCCCAATCCTAGTCTTCTCCTGATTTCTTGATCAATATTTGACCCAAGGCATGGCAACTCTGCGACTACTGCAGTTTTCTTGTTGTCTAGGATGAATTCTTTTAGATCTTCCATGGTCGTTATTATTGTTGTTGTTGTTGTTGATGATGATGATGATGATGTTGTTGTTGTTCAGCATTAATCCATCCTTGGCACTTTCCTCCTTAACCTTCTTCAGCTTTGTTCCAGGTTTTTCTTTCTGCTGGAAGCATTGTGCCATCTGCACATCAGAGGTTGCGCGTTTTCCTGCCTCTGAGTTCAGGCCCGCTCTGCGTACTTCATTTTCTTCCTACGGGCTGAATAAATAGCCCTGGCTGACCCTTTGGCCATTGGGAACCATGCTGCTTCTCCATGTTCTCTTCTAAAGGCAGCCTTTTGTCGCGCATCAGGACAGTTTGTAATACTTCCATTCCTCTGAGCACAAGGCACTGCTTCTCCATAAAAGCTTTCCTGGAGCCCATAAAGCACATGCTGACCTTCTTCTGGAAGGTCTGTAATGCGATCCCTGGTGCATTTTCCTTTTCTAAATCCAGTCTATACCTCTGGGATTTCATGCCCCAAATGCAGTAGGAGTCTTTGAGCATGACTATGGGAAGTTAGAGCAATGGTTCCATAATTAGTGCAGTTTTTTTGTGTCTTCTTTTTTGTGGATGGGGATATGTCTTGGTCTCCTCTGGTCTGAAGGCTTTGCTTTCCATGTTTCTTGGCAGAAGTTAGTTAAAACTCAGCCTGGCTCTGTCTCTGAGGACTGTGCTCCATTGGTGCATTATCCGTTCCTGGTGATTTGTTCTTTCCAAATGCCTTGAGTGTGGTTTTCACTTTGCCTTCTAAAATTTGTGGCTCATCTTCAAATTCCTTCTTTCCATCATTCATCTTTTCACATTTTTACACATCTCTTCTGCATATTGTTTCCATCTTTTTGAAATGTAATTGTGGTCCTACATTATGTTCCTCTTCTGATCAAAGGGCTCCCTGCCCTTGATTTACATTTCTCTTTGAATTCTCAGATCTTGTGGAAGAGGTCTCTTGTTCTTCCTTTTTTGTTGTCAGCTTCTAATTCTTCTAATTCAGTGACTGTTGCAGTAGCTCTCTTAATCCTTATGCACTAATTGTTAGACAGTAGCATTCAAGGTTATTGTTATGAAGCAAATAACACAATTTAAACTGTAGTGCAGGCACTGCTTTTAATGCCCAGAATCTATTTTTACATTGAATTCTATGCAAAGTTCTGGGGATACACTGATGTTATCATGATATAAAACAACCAAACAAGAGCGAGGCTGTTACTCCAATTTACTGCCTCCTTTCCTTTCCTCCTCGGCCATTTCCAGAACTCATAAGAAACAGTGGCATGGCTCTGGCCTGGCCTTCAGAGCCACTTTGGCAGTCCATGGTTGCTCCCAGGAATGTGGTCTTGAACAATTGTGGAGGGCTTCATAGAAGGCTTCTCTTACTGGAGTCAGGCCAGTGGAGGTCAGCCATTTTGAAAGCCGTGGGGCATTTTCCCCTCAGTTTGGCCAGGAGGGAAGGAGGAGGAGGGCTTTTGGGTGGGCTTTTGCTTTTCTTGGCAGCCATGAGAGAAAGAGCAGGACGGCAGAGAGGCAAGTGGCCCAGTCCTGGCTCCTGTGATTCCATGTGGCTTTTCCTCGCAAAATTGCCATGCGCTTGTGCGCAGGAAGAATCATAGACTCATAGAGTTGGAAGAGACCCCAAAAAGGGCCCTGATCCAGTCCAACCCCTTTATTCTGCCATGCAGGAACATTCAAAGCATTCCCATTGACAGATGGCCATCCAGCCTCTGCTTAAAGACCTCCAAGGAGGGAGACTCTCTTGCTCTCTGAGGGAAGGCCAGAGGGACCCAGGTGCTAATGAGAGGCTATTGCGCAGATGCAGTCTTTCTATTTTGTAGCTGAGGGGCTTTGAAAACATGGCTGCAGCTGGTGGCCAAGTCATAATGGAGCCATCATTTTCTTCGCTACACCAAGAAAACGTTTATATTCAGCAACCTCATATTTCTAGCAGAAAGGAAAACATTTAATGGTGTGCCTCTTAGATTGCAATGTTATTATGAAATAGTTTTTGGTAAGTGGAAATTCAGTGCAGGATGGCAAGGCAACAGGATCCATACTGTTAAATGACATTTCAAGAGTCTGAAAAGACCGTAGCAGTGAAAGTCAGCCAAAATCCCCACTCAGACCCCTCAGATGTTGTCTTTCCCCCAAACTCTTCATTAGCTATTGGATGCAGCTCTCCATGAATAGGTAGATTCAAGCCATTTGAAAACCTTTATTCAAGCGCAAGCCTCTTTGTCCCTGGCTGTTTTTAGTCAGGATCCGGACCCACGTCAGGGTGGCTTCTCCAATTCATTTCGCAGCCTCTCTTGGTGAATCATTGTTCCCAGAGTTTTGCTGCCATGCCATGCCATGTCAGGGGTGGGCTGGGCCTTCTGTCTCAGCCAATGGCATGCAGTGCCCCATTGCATGGCACCTCCAGATCAGTACTACCCAAAGAGCTTCACCAAAGAGTGAAGATGGCAGGAGAGCTGTCCTTCTGGTGCCAAGATGCCTGAGCTGCAGAAGGAGGGGCTGGTGCTGGTGGAGGGATGGCTTTGAGGGCCCCTTTGTGGCAAAGGGACAGGCCATGCGCTGGAGCCACTGGGCATGTGAAGCGTTAGTCTCTTTTTCAAAATAAATTTTCAGACTGCGCTGGAAGAAGGCTGGTTCTTCCCCAGTTTGCCCCAGTCAGGCCTCTTCATTTTGCCACAAAAGTGGTGCCCTTTCCTTGTTCTTCTGGGTTTGAGAACACTCTGCATTTAGCAAACAAAGAGAAAGCCAACTACCTTTTCCTTCTTGCCATGTTCGGGGTGCATTCGAAGGCTCCAGAGACCAAAGAGAAGCTTTTTCTTATGCCTTATGGGATATTATTGTGGGGTGGTTCATTTTACAGTATATTTTGTAACTGTTTCCTTAAGCAGAAAGTACGTGATGGTTCCATGTGCATCATGACAAGAAAAAGGGGAAAGTGTGTGGAAAGCTCAGCTATTTGTAGTGCAAACCAAAGATGCTACCTCACTCAGTTTCCATTGCTGATTTTAATCGCGTTGATGAAACCAAAGAATACTGAATTTGGACGGATCACAGCCTGCTTCTGAAAGGGCTCCTTCTGCCAGGCCTTGCCTTTCCTCCTCTGCCTGGCATTTGGGCCTCTCTTCATGGCTGTCGAAGCCACATGGACCAGGATGGGAACAGCTCCTTCGGCAGCAGCGACTGTCATGCGCCAAGCAGAACGTTGCGGACTTTATGATCATTAAGATGAGTGCCTTCCTTGAACCAAAGCGTTAAACCACTCTCTGCCTCTTCATAGCTCACTTTGCAGATACTCTTCGGATACCTCAGCCTGACAGAAGGGCCACAAACGACAAAGGAAAAGAAGAAGAAGTCTTCAACATGGTGCTTTTTGCCATGCTCCCATGAAAACAGACTTTTCATTTTATGTCTCCCTCCCAAAGGAAAATGTTTTTTTTTTAATTCTGCTTCCTTGCTGGCAAACCAGTTCCCTGTCTCTGTCTCTGTCTTCCCTTCCCTTTGGAAGTACCTTGAGTCCCCTGAACAGAGAGGCTGCACGCCCCTCCTCCCAATTGCTCCAAATTCCTCACAGGAGCAAATCATTGGGGTTGCAATGTATAGAGAGAAGCCATGCGAAATGGCAGAAGGTACAGAGTTTGCTTATGGCCAGGTTCATTTTAAAGGTGGTTTATGCAGTTCAGATTTGTTTGTAAGGAGTTTTATGGCTCGTTTTGTTGTTGTTAAATTGGGATTTGTTATCCATTGTTCTTATTGTATTGTTATAAAATTATTATTATTATCATTATTTAGTATGTATTGCTATGTTTTTTTTTTTATTTTCATGTTTATTGTTATTGCTTTGTATTATCCCCACTGTTGTAAGCCGCCGGATTCCCAGTGATTGGGCGGGATATAAATAAATCCTATTATTATTATTATTATTATTATTATTTGATTTTAATTTTTTTTTAAAGAAATGGCTCAGTACAATAACACAAACCTTTCTTCTAAAAAAGTGTATAATGTTGTTGAACAGCTTAAGAAACTCCCTTGTCTTCTTTGGAGACTTTCTCTTGAAATGTTAATGTCCATTTTACAGGGTACAAACATGACAACCTTTGTGTTTCTGTATGTTTTGTATCATTTTGATCTAACCATGTACTTATTCCATTGCTCCTGTAACTTATGTCAGTGATAGAGTCTCCATATGTTTTCCAAAGCTGCCTGCCAGAGCCCTGGATGCTCCTGGGGCTTGGAGGCCTCTTGGCTGGACGTTCACTCCATTTGGGCAGCTGCCGCCTGGCCTTTGCTACTCTCTCCTTGCGCTCAGCACACGACAGACGGACGGACAGGAGCAGCCTTTCAACCCATCATCCTTGGGCCTCTCTCTCACACACACAGAAATGCAGAAGAACACTCCAAATGTATGTTTCTTTCCATCTATTGTCTGCTTTATTCAAGGGATACGATGAGGGCAAGCCCTGCCTGTCTGAAGAATTTTAAAATTGTTAAATGTCTGAAGTATTTGTACGAGACTTCGCTGGTTTTATTGTACCCTTTTTTGCTATTTACAGAGATAAGGGTAGTGGGAGGCATGCAACTAAACTGAATTGAATATGGAAATGTCCTTCAATAAACGATACAAGCAACCACAAACATCCATACAGAGCAAAGGGGCTGGGATTATTTATCAGGGCGTTGGTGTGATGATGGTGATGATGATACATGCAGCCCTTCTACACAAAAGTGAAACTCAGGAGTTGCTCAACCTTTTCCACGCCGGACAGACTGGGCTAATTCACGCAGCTGGGAGTGGGCCCATTAGAGGCGCTATCTTGGACCCAGGGACGTTGCCAAGGGGGGGGGGTTGGGGGTTTGGACCCCTCCCTTCAGGCCTGGGGACGTTCAAGCTCCTTCCTTCCCTCCCTCCTCTCCATCAAAAGCACGGAGGGCTCAGATAGAGAGGGAAAAGAAGAAAGACAATTTAAGTTGCAGGCTCAGAGAGAGAGAGGGAGGGAGGGAGGGAGGGAGTGGGAGTGGGAGTGGGCCGGGGTCTCTCCCTGTGCTTTCTTTCCCTTTCGTTTCCTCTCCATCCCAGTCCTTCCACTCCTCCTCCTCCTCCTCCCCTGTGCTTTTGCCAGAATAAAAGTCTCCCAGTCCCTTCCTGGGGAAGGAAGACAGGAAGGAAGGAAAAAAGGGAAGGAAGAGGAAGGGGAGAAAGGAAGAAAGAAAAAGGAAGGAAGGAAGCTTCTAAATGAAAATATAAAAGAAAGAAAAGGTGACTTCTAACTTTCCTTTCAGCAGTTATATCCATATACAATATAGTAAAATAATAATAATAACAATCTCTTATCAACTACAGCTTGAGACTCCCTTACCCAAAATGCTGAACACTAGATGTATTTTGGATTTTTGAGTTTTTCAGGGCTTTGTATATTTATACCAATGGGATATAATGGGAGATGGTTCCCAAGTCCAGCCATTAAAGCCATGTATGTTTCAAATGCATCTCATAGACATAGGCTGCAGGTAATTTAATACACAATATTTTTAAAATAATGTTGTGCTTCTCTACACTGAGCAGTCAGCAAAATCCTGAGACCACTATTCCTTGTATAATTCAATAATTCAGTAATTTCTCTAAAGCTTCAGGATTCCCAAGTTTCCTTGAGCTGGGGTCAGACCAGATGCTCTCATGGTCAGTTTTGGAATAATTCAGATTTCAGATGTCCAGAGAAAGAAGACTGGGGCTCTACTCTGTACATTTCTTCTGATAATGATCTCAGGTTTTCAAAAACAGTCATTTCTGGATTTTTGCAACAACAAAAAAGAGGTGGGTCTGTGATGCAAAAAGCAAGAGGCTTCCTTCCAGCCTTGTTTTTTTCTCTTTTTTAAAAGACAAATAAAATAAAATACAGTTAGCTGGCCCTTTTTCAGCATGTCAATGGGGATGCTTTGATGGAGAGTTCCTGCATGGCAGAATGGGGTTGGACTGGATGGCCATTCTTGGGGTCTCTTCCAATTCCATGATTCCATGATTCCATGATTCTATAGCACTCTGAGCCTACTGTGATTTTAATTGTTTTTAAAATTATAAAGTTATTAAGTCTTATAATGTAAGCCATGCACTGATGGACTATTGCACTATAATTTTTTATTGATTGATTTTATACCCTGCCTTTCTCTCAAAATAGGATTCTCTTAAAGGGGTTTGTTTTTCATAAAAAGAAAGGAAGGTATAATGTCTTGGAATTTAAAATTATGATAGATAGATAGATAGATAGATAGATAGATAGATAGATAGAGATGAGTCTTGGAATTAAAAATTGTGTGTGTGTGTGTGTGTGTGTGTGTTGGAATTAAAAATCCCTCTTGGAAGTGGGAATGAAATGTTGTGTGGATGCAGTCTGGGTTCTTAGCTCAACTCAGAAGTTGGAATGCAGTGTCTCTGAGCATGAACAGAGTGGCTGCCACTCATTGCTTGAGCAGCTACACTTTGCTTTATCGAGCTGAATGCATCTGATGTAAACACCTTCAGAGGAAGACTCAGTTTGCATCTGCACTGAAAAAATAATCCAGTTTGATGCCACTTTAACTGCCCTTGGCTCCATGTTGTGGAATGCTTGGATTTGTAGTTTGTTGTGGCACCTGACAGAGATGGCCAAACAGCTCCTCAAAACTACAAATCCCAAGATTCCATAGCACAGAGCCATAACACAAGTTAAAGTGGTGCCATCCTGAACTCGACCCTCTTTCTGTGTGTGTGTGTGTGTGGGGGACTCTTAGCCTCTCAAAATGGTGGCACTTAGTCTGGACCCCCCCTTCCCAAAATCCTGGCTACGTCCCTGTTGGACCCGATTGCGGGAAGCTGCAGCTTACTCCTCTGTCGACCGTTAAGCCAAGCCCATCTCCTCAGTTTGCTCCAGAAGCTACAGTCTCCAGGATCCTCTGGGTGGGAACAGCAAGGAAGTCAGTCTTATTTTGGGGCGGGGGTCTGCCGAGGCCGAGGGGGCCATTGGGAAGGAGGCCAGGGACGCAGAGCCAGAGCCAGCCCCTTCAAAGGCCTGGGGGGGGGGCGATTTAAGCCCAAAGGGCCCCGGCAGAGAGGCAGGGAGCCAGCATCACCCCCCACGAATGGCCCAGAGAGGGCCCTCCCTGCCTCCAGTGTTTATTTCATGTCTTGTTTCATTTTCATTTTTGTTTCTTTTAAAATTAATTATATTGCATTTATTCATTCCATTTTGTTTCTGCTTTTATTTTTATTTGATTGGGTGGCGTTTCTTCTGCTTTGCTTTCCCTTCTCGTCCAGCTGTGGCCCAAAGGAGGCAGAAGCGGCCATTCGCCCAAAGGACCCTCGCAGCCTTCCCCAGCGCCAGAGTCAATGGGCAGAAAAGGCACCCGCCGGCCATGTTCCTCTGCGGCCACGAGAGGGTGAGCAAGGGCAGGGAGGGGGGAAAGCGCTCTGATTGGCTGTCTTTCCCTGAGGGGTTTGGCCTCATTCCTTTCACCTGTCCCTTCCTCCGCTCTGATTGGCTGCCTATTTCTGAGTGGTTTAACTCTCTTCACCTGTCCCTTAGTGGGCTCTGATTGGCTGTCTGATAGCCTATCCGCTCTCGGAAAGCTGACTCTCTAAGTGTCGTTTGCTAGAACGTCTCCTTGTGACTCTCTACCCCTGCGCGACTCTGTGGTAGGCCCTCTGAGACAGAGTTTTGGATCGTCGCTATGGAGACGCTCTAGCTCTTCTCGACTCTATGGTTGGGCTATAGAGATGACATCCTAGAGCGTCGCCATGGTGACGCTCTAGCTCTGCAAGACTCTATGGTTGACCCACAGAGATGACGTTGTAAAATATCGCCATGGAGACGCTTTAGCCCTGCGCGACTCTGTGGTAGGCCCTCTGAGACGAAGTCCTAGATCGGCGCCATGGGCCTGGCCTTTCAGACCTAGGAGCCACTCTGAGGCATGGCGCCTGCGCCTCTTTGAATGGAGGCCGCCCGCGGGGATTGTGGCGGGAAGAAGGAAATGGCGGCCTGGGATTCAATTCTTCTCCTGAGAGAGAACTTTTCTTTTGTATTTCATGATATGTTTCATTTTGTTTGATGTCAAGAACTGCGCACGACTTGAATGATCTTTGCTTCCTTGTCACAAGAACTCTGATATCAGCATTTCTTCCCTTGACGTTACCATCATTTACACCTTTAGCTGCTGCTCCTCTTTTTGCAAAGAGCGGATGATAGCTAGCGGCTGCCGTCTACCATCTTCTTCTTCTTCTGCCTTGTCCTTTGAAAGTAGGGATATTTTATCCATTTCTATCACATCGAGTGACTTTTTCAACCATTCATCAATATTTGGTGTTTCGTTACTTTTCCGATATTTTGCTAATATGGTTCTGGCAGAAGATATCATACATAATAATGGTTTTAGGATTTTTCTGGCATTTACATTTCTAACCATATTCAATAAATATAGTTCTGGTTCTAATATCCTGTTTGTATATTTTTTGTATTATCTGGTGGACTTCTTTCCAAATTTTTTGACTTTATCACACAAACACCACATATGAAGCCACCGCCAAACTCACAACATGGAACCTGGAAACCGCAGGGGGGAGAGCCCCGCCGGGCCCCACCAACTGCACCCCCGGGGTAGTGGGTTTGACCCTCCAAAACCCACGAAACCCTGGAGGGCCTGGTCCCCCTGCCCAGTGAGGAACAAGCAGAGTCAAGGGAAAGGTACCGAGCTGGCTTTTAAAAAGAAAAACCATTTAATTTATTTTCTGCGCAGGGCAGCAGCCACATACCAAAATAGGCGTCCACCTCAGGCGTGCAGCACCACCCAAGTGGCTTCGTTGCCCCCCCCTTGCATTTTAGCAAATGATGATTAATACCCCTTATTATGTTGAATGTGCCTTACCCCATCAGAGGCTGTTTTTTTCTAAACAAGCAATTGGGTTGTGTTCACTGTTCACTCCCTCAAGGTCCTGTACGTTTTTCTTATTTTTTCTTCCTATGGCATTACACAATCTGCTTGGAGCCCTGGAATGTACAGAGATAGCTAGCATACTCTGCCAAAAGAGATAACTTAGAGCTAGCTAAACTCCATCAAGGCCCACGTGCTAAAACACAGGCCATTGTATCAGAACCCGCCAGAGGAAGGAGGGGGTGATTATGTGAGTGTGTTTTAATACTACGGCCACACGCAGAAAGAAAGAGTGTGGGGCCGCACAGCCCATTTGCACTTTACTCTGTGGCTCATTCTATAAGCCTCTGCAACCACTGATTCTTTTGCAAAGCTTTGTACAGAAAGCAAGAAAGCAGTATTATTATTATGTCTCCCTATCACCGGGACTGGGGCTCCTGCCACCAACCTTCCAAAGAACCCCTTGCCCTCCCGACAAAGATAACGCCCCCCCATCCCTAGGGCCAAGGGGTCTCTGGGGGCCAGAGCCGGTCCTCCCATGGCCTCGCTCCCTCTCAGGAGGCCACCCCCCCCAGGAAGGCCAGAAATAAAATAAATAAATAAAATAATAAACTTGGCAGGTTTGTTATGTGTGTGTGTGGTGTTGTGTATTTTTATAAAAAATTAATTAAATGAAATAAATAATAAACCAGAACCAGTCACTAGTCACACACTCCCATTACGACCAAATATATTGTTGGCCCCACAACAAATCCCATCTCCACAGAATTCCATAGCCCTTGCCAGGCCGCTCAGACTCAGTCTGGAGGAACATGGCAGCAATAATTTTATCTTATCTGTATCTGTGGGTGGTGGTGGGTGTTGTGGCTGCGGCCTTTCAGTGTTCAACAGCCCTCAAAAGATAATCCCAAACGTTTGGCCCAAACTCACAAACACAATCCTCCCCGTATCCCCGAAAAGAAGATCCCAGAATCTTAATATGGCAATGAAACGTAGCCCATTGAAATAAAATAGTTGGACTTATTTCAATTCTCAAAATACCATTAAAAACAACCAAAAGAATCTTTCAGCTCTTCGTAATATACTTTTAAGATGTTTATTTTGACATGAAGTGGGTCCAGGAAGCTTTGTGCCAAATAAAAACGTGTTCGGCTGCAACCTCACTGCAGAAATAATCCAGCATGTTGTGCCACCCTTTTAAAACTGCCATGGCTGCAGTGCTAGGGATCCTGGGAATGTAGTTTTTTTTTGAGACATTGAGCCTTCTCTATCAGAAAGAGCTCTGGTGCCACAACAAATACAATTCCCAGGACCCTAGCGCTGAGTCAGGGTAGTTGAAGCGGTCACAAACTGGATTATTTCTGCAGTGTGTTTTGGACCTTCGTTTTATTAAAAATGCTCAAGGTCCAATCCCATACTGCAGAAATAATCCAGTTGTGAGACCGCTTTAACTGCCCTGGCTCATGCTAGGGAACCCTGGGAAATTGTAGTTTTGGAGAAAGAGCTTCTGGTGCCACAATGAAATACAATTCCCCTGCCCCGGGAGAGTACACTTAAGTCTAA